>NW_025270190.1:0-1413 GCF_018294505.1 Triticum aestivum | reverse complement strand
TAGCTAGAAGGCAAAAACAGAGAATTTGTAGTACAAGACAGTGTGACTCACTAGAAGTTGTAAGGAAGTAGTATATCTTCATTGTATTTGAGGCGCTTCAAGAACTCTAGCATGTTGTCCTCTACGTCCTTTTGATGATGTGGATTTATTAGCCATGTGTATTCATTAACGGTGTTTGGGTCAATGAACCCAATGCCAAAGCGTCCACCTTTTCTCATTTCATACATCTTCATCCTGCATAATACCACAGAAAAGAATATAGTGAGGATAATTACAGGTAATGATTGATCAAAAGGATCACTACAGCTAGCTTGAGACTTAAATTACAGAAAGAAATCACTACAGACAATAACAACTGACGATAGATTTGTCGAGTGCGTCTTGATTGTATAACTAAAACAGTTCAGAATACTCAACGGACAAAGCTTTCTCATGAAAGTAATGCTCCTCCTTGACATTCACCATGAGGAACAATCGATTGGAAATCTTGGTAATGTTCATGTACCATTGATGCAATTCATACATTCTCGTTGGGAGGTTCTTGACCTTGTCTGGCTCGACCAAAGGTTGGCCCCGGACATATTTCCGTTTTATTTCATCCTCTCTAAGCACAGGCATGGGCTCGATCTCGAGGAGTTGTCCAACAGTGATGTTGAGAATTTCAACCTGCATTATATGGTCCTTGGTTATTACCACATTGCCCACCTCGGGAACGTAAACTGTTTGCCCACAATAATATTGGGCGCGCGACTGTCACGTGTTGTTGGCACAACAAGCGAGGGGATCGATTGCGCTACCTGTTCTCCCAGCTGGGGAATGGTTTTCCCGCATTTTTTGACAGCTGCTTGTTGTTTTCTCGATCCCGAGCTCGCCTCCTTACGTAGACGTGCTCGATTTAACTTCCTGATGTGGCGCTCATAGTCTGTGTCAATAGGCTTGGGAGCTGGTGGTTGAGCCATACGAATGAAGTGGTCAATCGTTTCCTCAGGCACTTTCTCCCTTGGCGACGGTGGCGGTTTCGGTGCAAAATGGGCTTCCACCTCGGCCTTCGATATGGCTGCGTTTTCCTCCTCGGACCTATCATAAGGCCTCTGCGGAAGAGGCGTGAGGCTTGGACCATATTTATATCGCTTGCCTCCGCCTGTACTTCCTATGCTACCTCGACTCGTACCACTACGCACCATAGCTGCGGGGTGTCTCTTGTGCGATTGCTGAGGCGGCGGAGACGGCTGACGGGGCTGAGTTGGACGAAGAGGAGTGGCCTGAAGCTGTGCCGGACTTGGAGGAGGAGTGGCCTGAGGTTGTGCCGGACTTGGAGGAGGAGTGGACGTCTGACGCTGTGGCGGACTTGGAGGAGGAGGAGTGGCCTGACACTTTGCCGGACTTGGAGGAGGAGTGGCCTGACACTTTGCT
>NW_025270189.1:0-1413 GCF_018294505.1 Triticum aestivum | reverse complement strand
ATGAGTAGGAGTTGTTTGAGCCCTGTTGTGCCTACTCATTCATGTTTGTTTGTCATGCCTGCTACTGCTTAGAGTTGAGTCAGGTCTGATTCATCGGGGATGAATCAGAGGCATGTGAACATGTCCTACTGTGTGTGAGCTAAGTGTGTGAACACGATTTGGTAAAGGTAGCGGTGAGAGGCCATGTAGGAGTACATGGTGGGTTGTCTCATTGTAGCCGTCCTCAGGAACTGAGTTCTGTGTTTGTGATCCATGATTCAGCTACTACCATACATTGGGCCCTGAAATATGACCCCGCTCGACTTCTTATTCACCCTTGTCCTCTGTCCAGGAGTTGCAAGTAGTTTCTGGTGTTTGTAGTATGCTGGAGGCCGTGGACAGCGCTGACCGTAGGGGTGGGCTGTGATGCGGTAGGCACGTGGCCGGGTAAACCGGGCGCCCGTTTGGTGTCACGGAACCCTGTTCACATCGTTTAGGGCTGTGAGCGAAACTCCGGCCGGATCTCCTCATGGATGGAACCCGAATAGGCGATAAACCTGGACTAGAGACTTGAGTGTTTAGGTAGGTCGTGGTCTACACCCACGTCGGCTTTCGCTTGAAGTCTGCCGAGCACATGTCGTGTGCAGACGCTAAGTGGTGGAAACATGTATGAAGAAGTACACCCCTGCAGGGTTAATATGATCTATTCGAATAGCCGCATCCGCGGAAAAGGACTTCTGGGTTGCTTATATCAGTTCATAGACAAGTGAAAGTGGATACTCTAAAATACGCAAGATAAGCGTGAGTACTATGGATGGCGTTCTCGTAGGGAGACGGGAGCGGATCCATAGTGGTGTATTGATATGGTGAATATGTGGACTCGTGTGCGCCACCTCAAAAGAGTCGCTTGCAGTCGTAGTTAGGATAGCCACCGAGTCAAAGCTGGCTTGCTGCAGTTAAACCCCACCACCCCTTTGTTGATAATGATGCATATGTAGATAGGTCTGATGTAAGTCTTGCTGGGTACATTTGTACTCACGTTTGCCTATTTTATGTTTTTGCAGAGAGACTTCGGTCTCGCTAGTAGTTTCACGTGGACTTCGACGTTTAGCTTGATACCTCAGCTACGATCTTGTGCCTCGGCAGGATCTGATAGATAGTCAGGCTTCTCAGCCTTTTTCATTTATAGTTGTCTGTACTCAGACATGATAGCTTCCGCTTGTGCTTTGACTTGTATGCTCTGAGTGTTGGGTCATGAGACCCATGTTTGTAATATCTCGCTCCTCGGAGCCTATTGAATAAACTACTTGAGTCGTAGAGTCATTTTGTGATGCCATGTTGTATTGCACATATCGAGCATATTGTGTGTATGTTATTGAAATGCTTGGTATGTGTGGGATCTGACCATCTAGTTGTTTATCTTTAGTAGCCTCT
>NW_025270188.1:0-1413 GCF_018294505.1 Triticum aestivum | reverse complement strand
AGCGAGGTACGTAGTACTATGAATTCCATTTTCGCTCCATACCAATCATTCTAAAAACTACTTACTACTTATAACGCACCATTGAAAATCGGAACTCTTAAACCCGCTAAAAATGATATTTTAAACGTGGCTACTCGATCTGTGGCAACTAGCGAGCCACCGCGCTCCAAGTCGTTCACTTGTGATCCCGACCATCAACTCCTACGGATCAAATTATCACGCGAGCTGACTATTCCTACAAAGGTGCTCCACCACGTACCCGATTTAGGGTTTATTTGTTAACATCGCCTTTACGTAACACTCATGTGTGCGAGACAGCGAGAGGCCGACTGCGTGTGTGCGCCTCTTCTCTTCGTATATGTACTGCACCGTTTGTCTGGTGTCCAAAAAATTATAATAACTACTAGCAATGTGCCAATGCGTTGCCACACGATCAAAGTAGATTAATTAATACATATTCACCGATTTGATAGAAAAAAAGTCTAGCTTTGAAATACGTATATCACTAAAAATATGTTATGTTTCACTCAAAATATATTCCTTTGGCGGTTTTGATGAGATAAGGGAGGAATGTTGTTGGTTTCAAGATTCGAGAAGTGGTATATGTCTAATTTCTACTCTTACTAGCAAGATGCCCGTGCGTTGCACGGAACATCAAGATCTTGTGGGAGAAAAGGATGAACGAGGGATGGCCTTATCTGCAAATGTGGTGAAGAGTGCGGGTAAATTGCCATATTTTCCTTCCTATCCGTCAGATATAAATCAGACGACCTACATTGCAGGATGGCAGGCCCACCGTTATCACCAACTCTATTTTTTATCCCTACTCTTATAATAAGCATTGTCGGTGATGATCGTGTGCCTGTCATCCTGCGCTATAGGCCGTCCGATCTATAGCTGACGGATAGGAAGGAAACTATGGCAATTTTGCAAAAAGATACCCACAACCCTCTCCACATTTGCAAATAAGGCCTTCCCTCGTTCATCCTTTTCCCCCACAAGATAAACTACTCATACAAATGCATCTTGATGTTCCGTGAAACACATGGGAATCTTGCTAGTTGTTACAAAAATCCCATGTGTGTGTGAGAGAGAGGGCGAGTGGAGGAGGACGGAGTGAATGTGTGACAAAGACACAAGGAGTGTGTGTGCGATAGGTATCAACTTAAAATGAGGCGATAGTGTGTGTGTGCACGATCGAGAGGGCGTGTCTCAAGAAGGGAAGAAAAATCTATATAGATACAAGGAGCGGGAGAGAGACACGTATGCGATGGTGGAAGCACGAGTGTGCGGGTGTATAAACCTATCTAGAGGCTAGCTAGTCGATAAATGTTTGTGAGAGAAATACGAGTCGGGGTGCGAAAGCGAGAGTTTTGTGTGCGTGTGTGTGAGAGAGAGAGAGAGAGAGAGAGA
>NW_025270187.1:0-1413 GCF_018294505.1 Triticum aestivum | reverse complement strand
GGAAGCGGACATGGCATCACTTCAGGAGGAGGAGGACTCTGAGGATGAAGCATATAAGAGAAACCTCAGAGATATGCAAGGTGATTTCAGGGAGTATGCGCCCCTTATGAACAGAGTGGTAAGTTTTGTTGAAATGCATTCAAGCTAATGATGATGACATGGTCATTCTCGCTAACTTTTTAATGATCCTTAGATTCCTAGGCCGCAGAGCTAAACAAAAACATTTTCGACGGCTCGAATGCGCTAAGTTCTGACCCCAGAACCGTGGAGGGTGAAAACAAGCTGAGGGAAGCGACGAAGGTAACTTTAAGCCTCATAGCATTCTATTGGAGCGAACGCAAATTTGATCCATGCCACATGTTCTTACTTATTTGCAACCCTAAACCTGATCCAAGTCATACTCTACTATATTTGTTATTGCAGAAGATCATTAACCGTTGCCGCAAGCTAGCGGGCATGCTTGGGTGCGCTGCCTCGGTTGACGTGCATGTTCCTCCTCCTGGTGGGTCGACACGTGCCCTAGCTTCATCAAGCCACACCGGAGGAGGTTCCTCGAGCCATGTCGCCTCGTCATCTCGCCTTGTTAATGAGACCGAGGAAGAAGAGGAAGTGGACGAGGAGGAAGAGGAAGAAGAGGGAGAAGAGGAAGGAGGTGACGACGGAGAAGGTGATGAGGAGGAGTACGACGACGATGATGGACCTCAACCAACTCAGCCAACCCAGGCGAAGAGGGTATCTCATCCGCACCAGGATGTTCTGAACCCATCACCGTTTCAGAAACCGGTTCCTCGTCGTCGCTCGAAGAAGCCGGACAAGGGCCGCTCGAAGACAAACGAGGAGCGTGCCGCCAAGAGGGGGAGGGGGAGGAACTACTGATGTTGAACTTGCTAAGTTAAAGTTGTTGTCTTATGTTGAACTACTCGGTGTCTTGTTATTGCTACCTATGCTAGTAGTTGAACCTATTTTGATATGTTGAACTTAATGGATACATCATTTTTACTATCTATAAGTGTGAGGTTATCATAATTTCATATGCAAACACTTTTTGCTGTTGTGCTTATCTATCTGTGATATTGATGTCATATTGAATTTGAAAAGAAGCAAGCAACTAAACTTGGAAAAATAAAACACAGGGCCCTACCGCCACGGCCTCTGGTGGTAGGGTCGCACAGACTACCGCCAAGCCCCCTGGCGGTAGGGTGAACCTGCCGCCAGGGCACTTTGGTATTTCGTCACAGAAAGTTTGGGAGGCAACATCGAGCCACACCCTACCGCTAGGGGTGCTGGCGGTAGGTTTAGACAACCTACCGTCATCCACGTCAGCTCGGGCAAACGGCCACCGTCCCCTCCGTCGCACCCTACCACCAGAGGCTCTGGCGGTAGGCTGTGTAACCCTACCGCCTGTACCCTTGG
>NW_025270186.1:0-1413 GCF_018294505.1 Triticum aestivum | reverse complement strand
TGTCTAACACTAGGCATGCAACTGCAAGTGTCGTCTTCGAGTGCAATTGCATGTCTACTCAAATGACTGCAACTAACATTTGTTTTAGATTAGCGACGGGAGAGGGGGCAGTTGCATATCTGAGACTAGGCATGCAACTGCAAGTGTCACGTTTGACTGCAATTGCATGTCCCCCAAAATAGGTTGTAAAATGTAACGAAAGTGGTCGTTCCGACAACGGTAACATCAGAGAATCTCACATTTTGAGGCCAGTTCATGATCGTACAGTGCAAAGTGAGGGTCCTCAACAGAGTGCAACACATGGAAGATGGTGGAGAAGCTTTGTTGCAGACAACAATCTGTGGAAGGTTCACCTGGTGTTCTTCGGTGGTGGGCGGTGAGAGATGGTGAAGTTGTCTGTCTGATACTAGGCATGCAACTACAAGTGTCGCCCTCGACTGCAACTAACTTTGTTTTATCGGAGAACGGCTAGAGAGACACACAGTTGCATGTCTAACACTAGGCATGCAACTGCAAGTGTCGTCTTCGAGTGCAATTGCATGTCTACTCAAATGACTGCAACTAACATTTGTTTTAGATTAGCGACGGGAGAGGGGGCAGTTGCATATCTGAGACTAGGCATGCAACTGCAAGTGTCACGTTTGACTGCAATTGCATGTCCCCCAAAATAGGTTGTAAAATGTAACGAAAGTGGTCGTTCCGACAACGGTAACATCAGAGAATCTCACATTTTGAGGCCAATTCATGATCGTACAGTGCAAACTGAGGGTCCTCAACAGAGTGCATCACATGGAAGATGGTGGAGAAGCTTTGTTGCAGACAACAATCTGTGGAAGGTTCACCTGGTGTTCTTCGGTGGTGGGCGGTGAGAGATGGTGAAGTTGTCTGTCTGATACTAGGCATGCAACGACAAGTGTCGCCCTCGACTGCAACTCACTTTGTTTTATCGGAGAACGGCTAGAGAGACACGCAGTTGCATGTCTAACACTAGGCATGCAACTGCAAGTGTCGTCTTCGAGTGCAATTGCATGTCTACTCAAATGACTGCAACTAACATTTGTTTTAGATTAGCGACGGGAGAGGGGGCAGTTGCATATCTGAGACTAGGCATGCAACTGCAAGTGTCACGTTTGACTGCAATTGCATGTCCCCCAAAATAGGTTGTAAAATGTAACGAAAGTGGTCGTTCCGACAACGGTAACATCAGAGAATCTCACATTTTGAGGCCAGTTCATGATCGTACAGTGCAAAGTGAGGGTCCTCAACAAAGTGCAACACATGGAAGATGGTGGAGAAGCTTTGTTGCAGACAACAATCTGTGGAAGGTTCACCTGGTGTTCTTCGGTGGTGGGCGGTGATAGATGGTGAAGTTGTCTGTCTGATACTAGGCATGCAACTACAAGTGTCGCCCTC
>NW_025270185.1:0-1413 GCF_018294505.1 Triticum aestivum | reverse complement strand
TTGGCTCTTATTACACGTGAAGAACATGGTGGAGATGATTCTGATCATGAGACGCAATACATGGCTCCTGAAGACGCTGACAGGTATGAATGTTTAGTTGCTCAACGTGTTTTGAGTGTGCAGGTCACACAAGCTGAGCAAAATCAGAGGCACAATTTGTTCCATACCAAGGGAGTTGTGAAGGAACGTTCTGTGCGCGTCACAATAGACGGAGGGAGCTGCAACAACTTGGCTAGCATGGAGATGGTGGAGAAGCTTTCTCTCACCACAAGACCACATCCACATCCTTACTACATCCAATGGTTCAACAACAGCGGCAAGGTTAAGGTAACACGTACTGTTCGTGTGCATTTTAGTATCTCTACATATGCTGATTATGTTGATTGTGATGTGGTACCTATGCAAGCATGTTCCTTATTACTTGGTAGACAATGGCAATTTGATAAAAATTCTGTACACCATGGTAGAAACAATCACTATACTCTTGTTCATAAGGATAAAAATATTACTTTGCTTCCTATGACTCCTGATTCCATTTTGAAAAGATGATATTAATAGAGCTAATAAAGCAAAACAGGAGAAGAATAAGAGTGAAAATCAGATTGTGGCAAAAGAATTTGAGCAACAAATGAAGCCTAATAATAAACCATCTAGTGTTGCTTCTGAAATTAAATTGAAAAGTGCATGTTTATTTGCCACCAAATCTGATATTGATGAGCTAGATTTCAGCAAATCTGTTTGCTATGCTTTTGTGTGCAAAGAGGCATTATTTTCATTCGAGGACGTGCCTTCCTCTTTGCCTCCTGCTGTCACTAACATTTTGCAGGAGTTCGCTGACGTTTTTCCACAAGACGTGCCACCGGGATTACCGCCTATTAGATGGATTGAGCATCAGATTGACTTAATTCCCGGTGCTTCCCTGCCAAACCGTGCACCATACCGTACCAATCCAGAGGAGACGAAGGAGATTATGCGTCAAGTACAAGAGCTTCTCGACAAAGGTTATATACGCGAATCCCTTAGTCCTTGTGCTATTCCTATTATTCTAGTGCCGAAAAAGGATGGTACATCACGTATGTGTGTTGATTGTAGAGGCATTAATAATATTACTATTCGTTATCGTCATCCTATTCCTAGGCTAGATGATATGCTTGATGAATTGAGTGGCTCTACAATATTCTCCAAAGTTGATTTGCGTAGTGGCTACCATCAAATTCGTATGAAATTGGGAGATGAATGGAAAACAGCATTTAAAACTAAGTTTGGATTATATGAGTGGTTAGTCATGCCTTTTGGGTTAACTAATGCACCTAGTACTTTCATGAGATTAATGAACGAAGTTTTACGTGTTTTCATTGGACGATTTGTGGTAGTTTACTTTGATGACATATTGATTTATAGCAGATCTTTGGA
>NW_025270184.1:0-1413 GCF_018294505.1 Triticum aestivum | reverse complement strand
CCGCATGTTTGCCATTGTTTCCGCAACTGACCGATGACTCGTTCGTTGCCGGTGACTCGCATCCATGTTCGCCACCGGTGACGCAACTCGCCGGTGACTCGCCTCCATGTTTGCCATCGGTGCCGTAACTTGCCTGTGACTCTCCTTCATGTTCGTCACCGGTGACGCAACTCGCCGGTGACTCGCCTCCATGTTGCCGACGATGACACGCACCTTGTAAGCTGAAATGCAGCAGTTCATCTTATCCGCAAAATCATCTTCGCCCCGTCCGTGGGTATTCGCTTCGATTCTTTCTGCACTGTTCTTCTTTTGCAAAAAAAATTGGTGCGCTGGATTAAGCTTGATGGTTGTGGTCGTCCGGAAACAAATCTTGCAGGGTGCAGCTGCTGCCGCCGAAGAGGTGCCGAACGACGCTACAAGGAAAAGGAGGTGAGTGTTGGTTGATGACAACAACCAAGGGGCGTCGAGAAGGCGTGTATCTCACCGTACGCTTGTGTTGGTTCATGGGTATCCACATCATGCCGGTCAAGTGATCCCATTTGTGCCGCCAGGCCTCCTAGCCGAATCGACAGTACTCCATGGTAGAGTAGTAAGGTGTACTTGGAGCTGTCACCATGTCCTCTGACTAGGGTTCAGTCACTACCGATTGGTGCATAGAACTGGCATGGCCATCTTGTTGACTGCTGCATGGACTGGGGAGGCTGATAGAAGGTTCTATGCATGGATACTTAGTAGGTTTAGGTGGCAAGACAAGAGGTTCACATTCCCTGACGACCAGCATAGTTATTTCAGTCCAAGATCCATTATTAGAAGATTGGGTCGAAACAGTGGTCGCCATGTCAGTATGATAAAATTGCCACCAAAACATAGGCAGAATTTAGCACTACGTATTAGAACAATCCTAGTGATAGAGACTAGGAAGCATGCTAGGGACCGGGGGTTGACAATTTGCGCCGTAACCGATGCTATCATTAGAATGATCGGTTCAGGAGATCTCCGTTACAGAGATAGAGCTTTTGAGATGGCTTTCTCACTGTTAGCGGCTGGGACATGTGTTGGTCCTAAGCAGTCCTACACTTCGATCCCTTGGGAGATGTTTGCATGTGTGCTCTGCGATGAGGGGACTGGTGAGTACGATCTAGCAGAATGGGCATTTGAAATCATCAGATCAGCTGTGAAGAAACTGCAAAAAGATTTGGCGGCTGGGGTCAGAACTCTAATTGTCGGCGTAGCCATTTGGCTCTGGTTGTAAGTGCATTCGGATGGTATTTCACAACATGTATGCATTGAATCATCATATGAAAGTAGAAGAAACTGAGTCTCTAACACGTTTGTCCACTTCCTTGTTTTTCTGATTGAACACTCGCAGCCGTGGTTCTTCGACTGGATGGACTTCGGTGCAAATAATGTGGA
>NW_025270183.1:0-1413 GCF_018294505.1 Triticum aestivum | reverse complement strand
TTGGAAATATGAGCAAATTACTATGAGTTTTAATCCAAATAAACAGATGATAAATCATGACAGCACTAGCAGAGATTAAACTAATCATGCGAACTAGCATAGTAGATGAACAAATGACATCTAGGGCACATACTAGAAACATGAATTCTACCACGATCTCGAATAGGAAGGATAGAATCACATATGGTGCAGCGGGTGCAGCACTGCCGGCGTTGACGTTGTCGCCCATGTCGTCGAGGATGAGGTTGCCGAGGTCGGGGAAGAAGTCGTCGTTTGCGAAGTCGTCGCTGCCAGCAGTCGCGCAAGTGCGCTCCCCAAAAACCTGATCGCCCCTCTCCCATACAGGATCACGAGAGGCGGGGTTCCGGAGGCCTACTATCCCTTCTCCCTGTGCACGCCGAAAGGAGGGATGGAGAAGACTAGCTTGGCGGCGCAATGATCTGGAACGGTGGTGAGAAACCATGCGAAGCGGCGGCTACTAGAGTAGATGTCTGCCTGACTATATAGTGCGGGCCGGGTAGGTCGTGGGAGTAAACCCCACGTCCGAGTCGTCACGATCCAAAAGAATCAGAAACGGTTCAGTAATTAACTCGTCCGTTGATTATTAATTAATGACTCATTAATTTTTCCCGAGCAGCAAAAATATAGACAACGTACATAGCTCTGTCCTTGGCTCGGCTCAACCCCGCAACCCGCGGCACGGTGCGGCATGGGTTCCAATCTTGATGTGGACTCCTGTCGCCTCTGATAACGGCAGCGCACTAGAGACATGGAGTGGATGAGATGTCGATGAGGCGGGTGTCGACGAAATCTTCGGCGCGAGGGGACGAGATCCTCCGCGGTCCACCCGACGATGGGGGTGATGCTGGTGCAGGGGCTGGCGTGACCAGCGTATCCATACCCGACGTGATCCGAGTACGAAGTTGAACGGACCCGATGATGTTGATGTGGAAGCGGAGGCTCCCGAAAGTCAGATCGATACCCTCGTGGAGGGTGCTGAACACGGTGCATTGCGCCAGGGTGTGTGGCATGAACTCGAGGGAGCCGAAGAAGATCTGCTCCGCAAGAGTCGACGAACCGCCATTCGTCGAGATGAGGATCAGAGACTCCATGGGTCAAGTAGACGAAATTCCCACAGACGGCGCCAATTGACGAGGGAGTACCTCGGCAATGCCCACAGTTGTGGACTTAGGATTTTGATGAATCATGTCTACCGGTGGAATCGACGATCTAAACATGAGGTGTGAAACACAAGACACAGATTTACCCAGCTTCAGGCCTTTGTAAAGGAAACCCTACATGCTGCTTGTTGGATCTTTATATTGATGGAGTGTACAAAGTCGTCGAGATCGGAGACTACGGTTAGCCCTTGCGCGTGGCCAAGGCTAGATCAATCGTGAGGGTGGTTGTGAG
>NW_025270182.1:0-1414 GCF_018294505.1 Triticum aestivum | reverse complement strand
CTACTAAAGATAAACAACTAGATAGTCAGATCCCACACATACCAAGCATTTCAATCATACACACAATATGCTCGATATGTGCAAATACAACGAAGCATCACAACATGACTCTACGACACAAGTACTTTATTTAAGGCTCAGGGAGCCATACATAACATACACAAAGGTACGGGTCTCACGACCCAACACTCAAGTCATACAGTCATACAAACCAGCAGCGGAAGTACATTGTCTGGGTACAGACAACTAGTAAAATAAAAGAGGCTTGGAAAGCCTAGCTATACTACGTGGTCCTTCACAAGCTCAGGGTCACCACCTGGGCCTTTAGCCTACTCGTTGATGTCAACGTCTACATAGAACCCATCAGAAGGGGTTGCAGCGTCTTCTGTAAAAATGTAGATTATAGCAACATGAGTACAAAGGTACTCAGCAAGACTTACATCAGATCCTACATACATGCATATTATCAAGAAGGGTTGGTGGAGTTATTGCAGCAAGCCAGCTTTGACTCTTGGCTAGACTATCCTATGGTACCTCAACTTGAAATGGTTTTGCGCACACGAGTCCACTGCTCACCACTTCAATACACTACCGAGGATCCGCCTCCGCCTTCCTACGGAAGAGCCATCCTCGGCACTCACACTTATCTTGAGGCTTTTAGTAGTTTCCATTTACTTGTCTATGAACTGTATAGGCAACCAAGTAGTCCTTTACCGCGGACGCGGCTATTCGAATAGATCATGTTAACCCTGCAGGGGTGTACTTCTTCATACACGCTCTCACCACTTACCGTCGTTTACATGACATGTACTCGGCAACCTTCAAGCGGAAGCCCAACGTGGGTGTCGGCCACGACCTACCTAACCACCTAAGCCTCCAGTCCAGGTTTATCGCCTATTCAGGTTCCATCCGCAGGGAGTCCGGCCGAGGTTTCCCATACGGCCCCGAACGATGTGAACAGGGTTCCCGAGATACCTAACGGGTATTCGGTACACCCGGCCACGTACCTACCGCATCACAGCCCACCCCTACGGTCAGCGCTGTCCACGGCCTCCAGTAGACTACAAACTCCAGAAACTACTTGCAACTCCTGGACGGAGAACTAGGGTGAATAAGAAGCCGAGAGGGTCCATTGGTTTCGGGCCCAATGCATGGTAGTAGCTGTATCTTAAATCACACATACAGATCTCAGTGCTTAGGGTCGGCTTCAATGAAACAACCCACCATGTACTCCTACATGGCCTCTCATCGATACCTTTACCAAATCGTGTTCACCACACCACTCTCATTACCGACATAATCATTTCACTCTAGCCCATCACCCAGATGAACCAGACCTGACACGACTCTAAGCATAGCAGGCATAGCAAGGTAGGAACAACACATACATATGGCTCAATCAACTCCTACACAT
>NW_025270181.1:0-1414 GCF_018294505.1 Triticum aestivum | reverse complement strand
CCCCCTTGGCTCCTTTATATACGGGGGCAGGGGGGCACCTCTAGACACACAAGTTGATCTTTGTGATCGTTCCTTAGCCGTGTGCGGTGCCCCCCTTCACCATATTCCACCTCGGTCATATCGTTGCGGTGCTTAGGAGAAGCCCTGCGTCGTAGAACATCATCATCGTCACCACGCCGTCGTGCTGACGGAACTCATCCCCGACACCCTGCTGGATCGGAGTCCGGGGATCGTCATCGAGCTGAACGTGTGCTGAACTCGGAGGTGCCTTACGTTCGGTACTTGGATCGGTCGGATCATGAAGATGTACGACTACATCAACCGCGTTGTCATAATGCTTCCGCTTTCGGTCTACGAGGGTACATGGACAATACTCTCCCCTCTCGTTGCTATGCATCACCATGATCTTGCGTGTGCGTAGGATTTTTTTTTGAAATTACTACATTCCCCAACAAACACCACCCCCAATAGATCTACGGGTTACACACCCTTCTTCATGGTCTATGGATCAGAAGCAGTTCTCCCAAGTGATATACGTCATGACTCGCCCCGAGTGGCAGCTTATGTTGAAGTGGATAATGAAAGAGCACGCCAGGATGCCTTGGACCCGTTAGATGAACAACGGGATATTGCGGCAGCTCGCTCGACGATTTATCAGCAAGACCTGCAGCGTTATCACAGCCGCCAGGTTAAAACCAGGACTTTCCAAGAAGGCGACTTGGTGCTCCGGCTTATCCAAGATCAGACTGACGTGCATAAGTTGTCTCCACCTTGGGAAGGACCCTTTGTGGTCAGCAAGAATTTGAACAATAGGTCATACTACCTCATCGATGTTCGAGAGCACAAAGACTCACGCAAATCAAAGGAGGAGACTCGCCGACCGTGGAATATAGCTCATCTTCAGCCTTACTACACCTGAGCCATAGGCTCCTACTATGTATATATTTTTGACAATGTACATATTATGATCAATAAATAAACCGACATCCTTGCTAAAGCAGGGCCTCTGCCGTTTTCGCCTTATATGTCTCCTTGGTTACTTGGGGGCTCATGCTTACAAAGCAGAGTTTTCCAGTAAACCGGCTTATAAAGCCACAACATAGCTTGGGAGCTTCACACCCAAGGGACCAAAGAGAGCTTGTTGCCACGCACAACTCAAACATAGGTACCCATTGAGCACATCTCACAATGTTACTTGGGGGCTCTTTGCGCACAACAACAAAGAGTTTGAAAGGACCTTTGTAATAGGCTATCAAGCCAGGCTTGGAAGCTAGGTGTATTCGCCTAAAACCCCAGGTTAACCTGCCTTCATCAAGTAAGCCACTCCGTCCAGGTAATCCTGGTATGACCCGCCGAATGTTTGACAAGTCAATCTTATACAGACCCTGAACTTGTCAAAGTTAAAACGACGATT
>NW_025270180.1:0-1414 GCF_018294505.1 Triticum aestivum | reverse complement strand
GGGGGAAGTAGTGGGCCTTAATGGGCCATACAAGAAAGGAGAGAAGGGCCTCAAGGGGTGGCTGCGCGCCCCCCATGGCAAGTCCGAATTGGACTAGAGGGGGCGGCGCCCCCTCTCTTTCCTTCTCCCTCTCCTACTCCTTCCCTTTCTCTCCTCTTGGAAAAGGAAGGGGACTCCAACTAGGATTAGGAATCCTAGTTGAACTCCCCCTATAGGTGCGCCCCTCCTAGGCCAGCCTCCTCTTCCTTCGTCCTTTATATACATGGCCAGGGGCACCCCATAGACACACAAGTTGATCTTTAGCCGCGTGTGGTGCCCCCTCCACAGTTTTCCACCTCGGTCATATTGTTGTAGTGCTTAAGCGAAGCCCTGCGTCGGTAACTTCATCATCACCGTCAATACGCCGTCGTGCTAATGAAACTCTCCCTCAGCCTCAGCTGGATCTAGAGTTCGAGGGACGTCACCGAGATGAACGTGTGCAGAACGCGGAGGTGCCGTGCATTCGGTACTAGATCGGTTGGATCGCGAAGACGTTCCACTACATCAACCGCGTTACTAAACACTTCCGCTTTCGGTCTACGAGGGTATGTAGACACACTCTCCCCACTCGTTGCTATGCTTCTCCTAGATAGATCTTGGGTGATCGTAGGAATTTTTTTGAAATACTACATTACCCTACAGAGGCAGCAGAGCCCGCTGAGACGGTGCCTGACTTGTAGGAGGAGGATTCGGTTGACGCGGTGCCGAACTTGGAGGAGGAGGAGTCGGCTGACGCGGTGGAGGACTTGGACGAGGAGGAGTCGGCTGACGCGCTGCCAGACTTGGAGGAGGAGGAGTCGGCTGATGCGGTGCCGGACTTGGAGGAGGAGGAGTGGGCTGACGCGGTGGCGGACTTGGAGGAGCAGGAGTCTGCTGATGTGGTGGCAGACTTGGAGGAGTGGGAGTTGATGTCTACTAGACAACCTTCTTTTTGTAGACGTTGTTGGGCCTCCAAGTGCAGAGGTTTGTAGGACTGCAGCAAATTTCCCTCAAGTGGATGACCTAAGGTTTATCAATCCGTGGGAGGCGTAGGATGAAGATGGTCTCTCTCAAACAACCCTGTAACCAAATAGCAAAGAGTCTCTTGTGTCCCCAACACACCCAATACAATGGTAAATTGTATAGGTGCACTAGTTAGGCGAAGAGATGGTGATACAAGTGCAATATGGATGGTAGATATAGGTTTTTGTAATATGAATATATAAAAAAGCAAGGTAACTAATGATAAAAGTGAGCACAAACTATATTGCAATGCTTCGAAACAAGGCTTAGGGCTCATACTTTCACTAGTGCAAATTCTCTCAACAAGGATAACATAATTAGATCATATAACTATCCCTCAACATGCAACAAAGAGTCACTCCAAAGTCACTAA
>NW_025270179.1:0-1414 GCF_018294505.1 Triticum aestivum | reverse complement strand
TGACGTCATGCTGACGCAATTATTTATTTTCTGGAATTAAAATAATTCAGAAAATCCAGAAAATGATTTAAACTTCAAAAATTCATAACAATTCAACCGTAGCTCAGATTAAAATAATTTATATATGAAAAATTATCAGAAAAATGCAACCTTTCCATCTGTACTAGTTTCATGCATGAAAAACCAACCTATACATGCTGAATATGGGAAAACACATTATGGCATATATAAGAGACCTAATTTAGAAATGCATTTGAACCTTTGGTTCAAATGGACTTCAAACCAAATGTTTACTAGTTGCATTAGCTCAACCGCATCACATCTACATGCCATGTTCATGCATCATATTGTTGCATATGATTGTGTATTGATTGCCGGCACTGTTCCTTCTCGATAGGTCCTGCTCCGGAGACGTTCCAGAGTACCTGTCTGTGAAGCAGTGCCTCCCTTGTTGATTTACCAGGCAAGCAAAACCCCCTTGTTCATTTCGATAAAACCCTACTCTCTCGCTCCTGCTCTCAGTTATTGCATTAGGACAACAACGATTCATCTGCTACTTTGTGCTGCGGTAGTTGAACCCATTCCTCTGCATGACCTGTCATTGCCACAGTAAATAGTTGAAACCCACTAGCATGTGTAGGAGTTGATTGAAGCCACTGATGTGTTCCTACCATGCTATGCCTGCTATTGCTTAGAGTTGTGTCAGGTCTGATTCATTGGGAATGAATTGGAGTGTTACGATATGTTCTGATGCTGAGAGTGAAGTGTGTGAACACGATTTGGTAAAGGTAGCGGTGAGAGGCCATGTAGGAGTACATGGTGGGTTGTCTCGCTGGAACCGTCCTTAAGCCCTGAGTTCTATGTATGTTGTCCAATGACTCGATACTACCACACATTGGGATCCTTAATTGACTCTCTCGGCTTATTAACCAACTTGATCTCTGTCCAGGAGTCGCAACTAGTTTCTGGTGTTTGTAGGTAGTGCTATTTTTCTACCAAGTGGCACCCGGCAGGGTGGGCTTGGGACAGACTAGGCACACGTGGCCCGGTGTACCGAGTGGCACCCGGTTGGTGGGCTCGGGAACCCTGTACACATCGTTTGGGGCCGTGAGCGACACCCCGGCCGGATCTCCTTGCGGATGGAACCCGAATAGGCGATAAACCTGGACTAGAGTCTTGTGTGGTTAGTCAGGTCGTGGCCGACACCCTCGCCAGGCTTCCGCTTGAAGGTTGCCGAGATACATGACGTGTACATGGCGGTAAGTGGCGAGAGCGTGTGTGAAGAAGTACACCCCTGCAGGGTTAACATGATCTATTCGAATAGCCGGGTCCGCGGTTATGGACTTCTTGGATGCTTACATGGTACATAGACAACTTGAAGTGGATACTATAAAATGCTCAAGACAAGTGTGAG
>NW_025270178.1:0-1414 GCF_018294505.1 Triticum aestivum | reverse complement strand
ATTTCGAGAACATACACAAGGTCCCAGCTATGGACCTAGTGCATCATCATAACCGAGGTCTCTTGCATTTCCCTACAAGTAATTAGATCTCATATGGAGATGTTTAGTGAAGTAAATGGAAAAAATCGAATGCAACTACACAAGAACTAGTGTGTAACTGTCGTTCGGAATCAGTTTTGCGCAGTGTTAACTGAAACATGGATATCTGACTCATATGGACTCCGTTTTGGCTCCACAAGTAGTCAAAACATTTGTGACGACCAGATGCGTCAAAGGATTCTTTCATAGGGAGCTTTTGGAGAACTTTTCTTAAGGAGTTCGTTCAGAAACTTGTATAGAAACTTTCTTAATGAGCACTCGACAAACGCATTTCGAGAACATACACAAAGTCCCAGCTATGGACGTAGTGCATCATCATAACCGAGGTCTCTTGCATTTCCCTACAAGTAATTGGATCTCATATGGAGATGTTTAGTGAAGTAGAATGGAAAAAATCGAATGCAACTACACAAGAACTAGTCTGTAACTGTCGTTCGGAATTAGTTTTGCGCAGTGTCAACTGAAACATGGATATCTGACTCATACGAAGTCCGTTTCGGCTCCACAAGTAGTCAAAACGTTTGTCACGACCAGATGCTTCAAAGGATTCTTTCATAGGGAACTTTTGGAGAACTTTTATTAAGGAGTTCGTTCAGAAACTTGTATAGAATCTTTCTTAATGAGCACTCGACAAACGCATTTCAAGAACATACACAAGGTCCCAGCTATGGACCTAGTGCATCATCATAACCGAGGTCTCTTGCATTTCCCTACAAGTAATTAGATCTCATATGGAGATGTTTAGTGAAGTAAATGGAAAAAATCGAATGCAACTACACAAGAACTAGTGTGTAACTGTCGTTCGGAATCAGTTCTGCGCAGTGTTAACTGAAACATGGATATCTAACTCATACGGAGTCCGTTTTGGCTCCACAAGTAGTCAAAATGTTTGTGGCGACCAGATGCTTCAAAGGATTCTTTCATAGGGAGCTCTTGGAGAACGTTTCTTAAGGAGTCCGTTCAGAAACTTGTATAGAAACTTTCTTAATGAGCACTCGACAAACGCATTTCGAGAACATACACAAAGTCCCAGCTATGGACGTAGTGCATCATCATAACCGAGGTCTCTTGCATTTCCCTACAAGTAATTGGATCTCATATGGAGATGTTTAGTGAAGTAGAATGGAAAAAATCGAATGCAACTACACAAGAACTAGTCTGTAACTGTCGTTCGGAATTAGTTTTGCGCAGTGTCAACTGAAACATGGATATCTGACTCATACGAAGTCCGTTTCGGCTCCACAAGTAGTCAAAACGTTTGTCACGACCAGATGCTTCAAAGGATTCTTTCATAGGGAACTTTTGGAGAACTTTT
>NW_025270177.1:0-1414 GCF_018294505.1 Triticum aestivum | reverse complement strand
GCCGGGCGGCCAGCGCGTCCCCTCGCGCCGCGGCAGCACTGACAAAGGCGGTGGCGGCCGCAAGCACGAGCAGAAGCGCAAACAGTGTGCCGTCGAGGCGGCGCGAGCTGTGAGTCGACGCCATTAAGCTAAGCTATATAATTAGTTGCTTGCTTCTTCTTGCAATGCAATGGTTTACGAGCTACTAAGCACGTAGCAACCATGCTGCCGGCGCTTCTATTTATAGGAGCGGGCATGGCGAGCAAGACGGGGCATACGAGCGGATTCCATACTTTTCGTCCATGGATCCGCGTTCAAACGCCGAAGTCGAACGTACGTATTGACTGGGAGTCCATGGATGTTTGTATCCGACGACGGTGGTTGTTCTCGTCACTCTGTATACTCTTCTTCTACTTCTCCAAGGTTTTTCTTGTTTGCCGGATGGTGCGGCAAAGTGCTCTATCCACACCGTCGCACACGCACAGAGCTGGAGTACGTTGCTGCCTAATCGAAATTGACCGGATCAGCGTGCAGTTTCGCATATAGTTTGGCCGATGTGGGTGGTCTGGATTTCAAGTTTGGTTTACACCATCTACAGCCGGACCTCTTAAACCCGCCTCATACGTCCGTGCGGGCCGCCTGTTCACTGTCCGGCCATGAAATTTTTAACCCACACGGACCTCTCAAACGGCCCTTAAACGCCCGGGCTGACCGGCGCCCCCCATATCCAGCCCAAATATGGGGCGGATATGGGGCGCCCGGGCACGTCCGCCACGTCGGACCCGACAGTCCGACCCCATCCCAAAGTGCACCAAATCCACCCCGAAGACCAGCCGGATCCATTTGCTATCTCCTCTCTTCTTCCTCCTCCGCACCATCCCTCTCGCGCTCCGCCGCCACGGCCGCTCCACAGTCGTTCCCAGGCTCTTCGCCGCCAGCTCCGAAAGAGCCCTCCCGTCCTCGCCGAGGGGGACGTCATCGCCGGCCCGGACACCACCGTGGTACGTTCGGCAACTCTCCGGCTCCGCCACTTTGCAACAATGCAGGAAGCGGCTAGGAAGGACGTGGAGAGGGCATTTGGTGTGCTTCAGCCTCGTTGGGGAATTGTGCGGAGCGCTGCAATGAAGTGGGAATCAGAAACTTTGTGGCAGCTGATGATATGTTATGTTATTATGCACAATATGATTGTCGAGGATGAGGGTGATGGTGTAACCCAAACCCATGATTTCGAAGCACCCGGATAACAAGTTGAAATCCCGGAAAATCAAGATGCGGCTCAGCTTATGAACTTACTGCAGATGCAACAGAATCTTCGAGATCAGCAGGTGCACACGCAACTACTCAATAATCTTGTGGAGCACATGTGAATCCACAATGGCAACCAAGGAGGCAATGCTTGAGTTTGGCACCTAAAATAAATTTTATGTGAACGCTA
>NW_025270176.1:0-1414 GCF_018294505.1 Triticum aestivum | reverse complement strand
GTGACAAGATGATCATGGAGCCCCGAAGATGAAGATCAAAGGAGCTATATGATATTGGCCATATCATGTCACTACTCTATTTGATTGCATGTGATGTTTATCATGTTTATGCATCTTGTTTTCTTAGAACGACGGTAGTAAATAAGATGATCCCTTACAACAATTTCAAGAAGTGTTCTCCCCTAACTGTGCACCGTTGCTACAGTTCGTCGCTTCTAAGCACCACGTGATGATCGGGTGTGATGGATTCTTACGTTCACATACAACGGGTGTAAGACAGTTTTACACAGCGAAAACACTTAGGGTTAACTTGACGAGCCTAGCATGTACATACATGGCCTCGGAACACGGAGACCGAAAGGTCGAGCATGAGTCGTATAGTAGATACGATCAACATGAAGATGTTCACCGATGATGACTAGTCCGTCTCACGTGATGATCGGACACGACCTAGTTGACTCGGATCATGTGATCACTTAGATGACCAGAGGGATGTCTATCTAAGTGGGAGTTCATAAGATGAACTTAATTATCCTGAACATAGTCAAAAGACCTTTTGCAAATTATGTCGTAGTTCACGCTATAGTTCTACTGTTTTAGTTATGTTCCTAGAGAAAATATAGTTGAAAGTTGACAGTAGCGATTATGCGGACACTAGAACGCTTATGTCCTTAATGCACTGCTTAGTGTGCTGAACCCCAAACGTCGTTTGTGGATGTTTCAAACATCGAACATACACGTTTTGATAACTACGTGATAGTTCAGTTAAATGGTTTAAGTAGAGGCACCAAAGACGTTTTCGAAACGTCGCGGAACATATGAGATGTTTCGAGGGCTGAAATTGGGATTTCAGGCTCGTGCCCACGTCAAGAGGTATAAGACCTCCGACGATTTTCTTAGCCTGCAAACTAAGGGAGAAAAGCTCAATCATTAAGCTTGTGCTCAGATTGTCTGAGCACAACAATCACTTGAATCGAGTGGGAGTTGATCCTCCAGATGAGATAGTGATGTTTCCCCAAAGTCATTGCCACCAAGCTGCTAGAGCTTCGTGATTAACTATAACATATCAGGGATAGATATGATGATCCTTGAAATATTCATGATGTTTGACACCGTGAAAGTAGAAATCAAGAAGGAGCATCAATTGTTGATGGTTGGTGAAACCACTAGTTTCAAGAAGGGCAAGGGAACAAAGGGATACTTCATGAAACGGCAATTCAGCTGCTGCTCTAGTGAAGAAACCCAAGGTTGAACCCAAACCCGAGACTAAGTGCTTCTGTAATAAGGGGAACAACCACTGGAGCAGCATTACCCTAGATACTTGGTAGATGAGAAGGCTGGCAAGGTCGATAGAAGTATATTGGATATACATTATGTTAATGTGTACTTTACTAGTACTCCTAGTAGCACCAGG
>NW_025270175.1:0-1414 GCF_018294505.1 Triticum aestivum | reverse complement strand
AGGTATACCCAACTGTTTTGGGTGTCCTATGAAGATGTATTTTATCCGCTTTGGGTTCGAGCTTAATCCTGAAACTTTTTCACATAAGCGTCGCAGCCCCAAACCTTTAAGAAACGACAACTTAGGTTTCTCTAAACCATAATTCATACGGTGTCATCTCATCGGAATTACGTGGTGCCCTATTTAAAGTGAATGTGGTTGTCTCTAATGCCTAACCCATGAACGATAGTGGTAATTCGATAAGAGACATCATGGTACGCACCATATCCAATAGGGTGCAACTATGATGTTCGGACACACCATCACACTATGGTGTTCCAGGCGGTATTAATTATGAAACAATTTCCACAATGTCTTAATTGTGTGCCAAAACTCGTAACTCAGATATTCATCTCTATGATCATATCATAGACATTTTATCCTCTTGTCACAATGATCTTCTACTTCACTCTGAAATTACTTGAACCATTCAATAATTCAGAGTTGTGTTTCATTAAGTAAATATTCTCAACATCTA
Source organism: Triticum aestivum (assembly GCF_018294505.1). Classification (NCBI taxonomy): domain Eukaryota; kingdom Viridiplantae; phylum Streptophyta; class Magnoliopsida; order Poales; family Poaceae; genus Triticum; species Triticum aestivum. The sequence continues at coordinate 897 of NW_025270175.1, read as the reverse complement.
CTCGAATCATCTGTGAAGTAAGAACATAACGATATTCACTGCATGCCTCAGCATTTATTGGACTGCACACATCAAAATGTGTTACTTCCAACAAGTTGCTATCTTGTTCCATCTTATTGAAACCGAGGCTTTTCAGTCATCTTGCCTATGTGGTATGATTTGCATATCTCAAGTGATTCAAAATCAAGTGAGTCCGAACGGTCCATTTGCATGGAGTTTCTTCATGCATATACACCAATAGACATGGTTCGCATGTCTCAAACTTTTCAAAAATGAGTGAGTCCAAAGATCCATCAACATGGAGCTTCTTCATGCGTTTTATACCATTATGACTTACATGGCAGTGCCACAAGTAAGTGGTACTATCATTACTATCTTATATCTTTTGGCATGAAAATGTGTATCACTACGACCGAGATTCCATAAACCATTCCTTTAGGTGCAAGACCATTGAAGGTATTATTCAAAAAATAGAGTAACCATTATTCTCCTTAAATGAATAACCGTATTGCGATAGACATAATCCAATCATGTCTATGCTCAACGCAAACACCAATCTTGGTGGTAGAGGGAGCGTGCGATGCTTGATCATATCAACCTTGGAAACACTTCCAACATATATCGTCAGCTCACCTTTAGCTAGTCTCCGTTTATTCCGTAGCTTTTATTTCGAGTTACTAACACTTAGCAACCGAACCGGTATCCAATACCCTGGTGCTACTAGGAGTACTAGTAAAGTACACATTAACATAATGTATATCCAATATACTTCTATCGACCTTGCCAGCCTTCTCATCTACCAAGTATCTAGGGTAATGCTGCTCCAGTGGTTGTTCCCCTTATTACAGAAGCACTTAGTCTCGGGTTTGGGTTCAACCTTGGGTTTCTTCACTTGAG
>NW_025270174.1:0-1414 GCF_018294505.1 Triticum aestivum | reverse complement strand
CAAAACGGACAATCTCTTTCAAAGTATCAGGATTTCATCCGGAAACTCGTCTGTTACAAAGGGATTTCATTTTTTAAAACTTATTTGAACTCCGAACTTTTTGTGTGTTCAAAATGCACCATTCAAAGCCACATCATCATTTGTCAATCCTTTCTGACTTCATTTGTTATTTTTCATGCATTTACTAATTATTTTGAGCTATAAGACCCTAACATTGAAAAGCATTTCAAATGAACTCTGAAAAGGTTGAAAGTTGGCATGATATCATCATTTCATCCACATAGCATGTGCAAGAAAGTTGAGAGGGTTACGGCATAAACTGGATGCACTTCGTGTTCAAAACGGACAATCTCTTTCAAAGTATCAGGATTTCATCCGGAAACTCGTCTGTTACAAAGGGATTTCATTTTTTAAAACTTATTTGAACTCCGAACTTTTTGTGTGTTCAAAATGCACCATTCAAAGCCACATCATCATTTGTCAATCCTTTCTGACTTCATTTGTTATTTTTCATGCATTTACTAATTATTTTGAGCTATAAGACCCTAAAATTGAAAAGCATTTCAAATGAACTCTGAAAAGGTTGAAAATTGTCATGATATCATCATTTCATCCACATAGCATGTGCAAGAAAGTTGAGAGGGTTACGGCAAAAACTGGATGCACTTCGTGTACAAAACGAACAATCTCTTTCAAAGTATCAGGATTTCATCCGGAAACTCGTCTGTTACACAGGAATTTCATTTTTTAAAACTTATTTGAACTCCTGACTTTTTGTGTGTTCAAAATGCACCATTCAAAGCCACATCATCATTTTTCAATCCTTTCTGACTTCATTTGTTTTTTTCATGCATTTACTAATTATTTTGAGCTATAAGACCCTAAAATTGAAAAGCATTTCAAATGAACTCTGAAAAGGTTGAAAATTGGCATTATATCATCATTTCATCCACATAGCATGTCCAAGAAAGTTGAGAGGGTTACAGCATAAACTGGATGCACTTCGTGTATAAAACGGACAATATCTTTCAAAGTATCAGGATTTCATCCGAAAACTCGTCTGTTACAAAGGGATTTCATTTTTTTAAACTTATTTGAGCTCCTGAATTTTTTTGTGTTCAAAATGCACCATTCAAAGCCACATCATCATTTTTCAATCCTTTCTGACTACATTTGTTATTTTTCATGCATTTACTAATTATTTTGAGCTATAAGACCCTAAAATTGAAAAGCATTTCAAATGAACTCTGAAAAGGTTGAAAGTTGGCATGATATCATCATTTCATCGACATAGCATGTGCAAGAAAGTTGAGAGGGTTACGGCAAAAACTGGATGCACTTCGTGTACAAAACGGACAATCTCTTTCAAAGTATCAGGATTTCATCCGGAAACTCGTCTGTTACAAAGGGATTT
>NW_025270173.1:0-1414 GCF_018294505.1 Triticum aestivum | reverse complement strand
TTTTCAATGAAAGACCTCGGTGAAGCTGCTTACATATTAGGCATTAAGATCTATAGAGATAGATCAAGACGCTTAATTGGACTTTCACAAAGCACATACCTTGACAAAATTTTGAAGAAGTTCAAAATGGATCAAGCAAAGAAAGGGTTCTTGCCTGTGTTACAAGGTGTGAAATTGAGTAAGACTCAATGCCCGACCACTGCAGAAGATAGAGAGAATATGAAAGATGTTCCCTATGCATCAGCCATAGGCTCTATCATGTATGCAATGCTGTGTACCAGACCTGATGTGTGCCTTGCTATAAGTTTAGCAGGGAGGTACCAAAGTAATCCAGGAATGGATCACTGGACAGCGGTCAAGAACATCCTGAAATACCTGAAAAGGACTAAGGATATGTTTCTCGTATATGGAAGTGACAAAGAGCTCATCGTAAAAGGTTACGTTGATGCAAGCTTTGACACTGATCCGGACGATTCTAAATCACAAACTGGATACGTGTTTACATTAAACGGTGGAGCTGTCAGTTGGTGCAGTTCTAAACAAAGCGTCGTAGCGGGATCTACATGTGAAGCGGAATACATAGCTGCTTCGGAAGCAGCAAATGAAGGAGTCTGGATGAAGGAGTTCATATCCAATCTAGGTGTCATACCTAGTGCATCGGGTCCAATGAAAATCTTTTGTGACAATACTGGTGCAATTGCCTTGGCAAAGGAATCCAGATTTCACAAAAGGACCAAACACATCAAGAGACGCTTCAACTCCATCCGGGATCTAATCCAGGTGGGAGACATAGAGATTTGCAAGATACATACGGATCTGAATGTTGCAGACCCGTTGACTAAGCCTCTTCCACGAGCAAAACATGATCAGCACCAAAGCTCCATGGGTGTTAGATTCATTACAGTGTAATCTAGATTATTGACTCTAGTGCAAGTGGGAGACTGTAGGAAATATGCCCTAGAGGCAATAATAAAGTTATTATTTATTTCCTTATAATCATGATAAATGTTTATTATTCATGCTAGAATTGTATTTACCGGAAACATAATACATGTGTGAATACATAGACAAACAGAGTGTCACTAGTATGCCTCTACTTGACTAGCTCGTTAATCAAAGATGGTTATGTTTCCTAATCATGAACAATGAGTTGTTATTTGATTAATGAGGTCACATCATTAGTAGAATGATCTCATTGACATGACCCATTCCATTAGCTTAGCACCCGATCGTTTAGTATGTTGCTATTGCTTTCTTCATGACTTATACATGTTCCTATGACTATGAGATTATGCAACTCCCGTTTACCGGAGGAACACTTTGGGTACTACCAAACGTCACAACGTAACTGGGTGATTATAAAGGAGTACTACAGGTGTCTCCAATGGTCGATGTTGGGTTGGCGTATTTCGAG
>NW_025270172.1:0-1414 GCF_018294505.1 Triticum aestivum | reverse complement strand
AATGGAAATGGGATAAAATCGGTATGGATTTCATTACCGGGTTCCCCAGGACCAAGAGAGGGAATAATGCTATCTTCGTTGTTGTCGATCGTCTTTCCAAAGTAGCCCACTTCCTACCTGTTCGTGAGAGTATAACCGCTAGCCAGCTAGCAGACTTGTACATCTCCCGAATAGTGTCTCTTCATGGTGTTCCATTGGAAATTAACTCAGACCGCGGAAGTCTCTTCACCTCTCGATTTTGGGAAAGCTTCCAAAATGCAATGGGAACTCGTCTCTCTTTTAGCACCGCTTTTCACCCTCAATCAAGTGGTCAGGTAGAACGAGTTAATCAAATTCTGGAGGATATGCTCCGAGCTTCTGTCATCTCCTTCGGCATGGATTGGGAGAAATGCCTTCCATTCGCCGAGTTCGCTTATAACAATAGTTACCAAGCTAGCTTGGGCAAAGCCCCTTTCGAGGTTCTCTATGGACGAAAATGTTGAACGCCTCTTAACTGGTCAGAAACCGGGGAAAGACAACTCTTTGGACCGGATATGATTCAGGAAGCAGAAGAGCAGGTTCGCATTATTCGTGAGAAATTGAAAACAGCCCAATCTCGCCAAAAGAGCCATTATGATCGCAAACATAAGGCTATGACTTTTGAGGTTGACGAGAAGGCTTACCTTCGGGTGACTCCTTTAAAGGGAACCCATCGATTCGGTATCAAAGGCAAATTGGCTCCTCGTTACATTGGACCCTTACGCATTCTCGCCAAGCGAGGAGAAGTTGCCTACCAATTGGAACTACCTCCGCATCTTTCCAAGGTTCATGACGTCTTCCACGTTTCCCAACTCAGGCGTTGCTTCTCGGATCCTATCCGTGGAGTGGACCACGAAACGCTTGATCTCCAAGATAATCTCACATACCGGGAGTATCCCGTTCGAATCCTTGATCAAGCCGAGCATACCACTCGACGCCAAAACATCAAGTTTCTCAAGGTTCAATGGTCACACCATTCCGAGAAAGAAGCTACTTGGGAAAGGGAGGATCGTCTTCGACTTGAGTACCCCACCTTCTTCCCAACGGATCCTAAATCTCGGGACGAGATTCTTTTGAGTGGGGGTGAGTTGTCACATCCTAGCTAGTTCATGCATTAGAGTGTTGCATCATGTCTACATTTCACAGAAACCTGAAATGGGGAATGCCAGAAACCCCCAGCACCCCCCCTGGAACAACTAGGGTTTACTAAAATTCTTTTCAATGAACCTGAAATGCCCTCCATAAATGTTCACCATCTTTGGTCTTGGCTAAAACCTCTGCCAAAAATGGTTTCATATTTTTGGAGGCCATTTTGGATTTTTGCACAAGCCATAAGTATTTGCATTTGGGCATTTTAAATGCTATAAATATTTTTAAATGCCCAAATAATTTTGAA
>NW_025270171.1:0-1414 GCF_018294505.1 Triticum aestivum | reverse complement strand
AAGGAATTTGAAGACATGCTCATTTCTGAATTCTCCATACTAATTTAATGTGTAGATATTTGTGTGTATCTTTTTTGCAAGGGGAAGGGGGATCATGCAAGAGACAATACAAACTTTCCATGGGGTCTGGCCATTTATGCCCTTAATGCATTATAGTGCTCAGTAGAAATAATATCCTTAAATATTTATAGAATTAGGTGGAGTGTTTTAGACTATAGAAATATACTAAATAATTTGACATATGTGTATAATATAGAAGACTATGAAGTTTAGTTGTAACTAAATAGAGAATTGTAGAGTGTATGATGTATCAATAAGTAGTTTGTCCTTGAATTTCAGCTTCTGCTCTAGCTTGTAGTTAGTACCAATTTCTTTATCATTTTACCATTTATGTTCATGAAGAGGACAATAGTTAGTCAATATGGCGGTTGCATACTATATAGTTTGTATCAAAATCATACAGTTCATAACTTGGTGTGAATTTTTCGAATTTATACTTTCATAGCCTGTAATTTTATTAGCGTGGTTCGGGTTTGTACAACAACAACAACAACAACAACAACAACAACAACAACAACAACAACAACAACAACAACAACAACAACAACAACAACAACAACAACAAAGCCTTTAGTACCAAACAAGTTGGGTTAGGCTAGAGGTGCAACCAATAAGATCTCGCAACCAACTCATGGCTCTGGCACATGGATAGCAAGCTTCCACGCACCCCTGTCCATAGCTAGTTCTTTGGTGATACTCCAATCCTTCAGGTCCCTCTTAACGGACTCCTCCCATGTCAAATTCAGTCTACCCCGACCTCTCTTGACATTCTCCGCAAGCTTTAGCCGTCCGCTATGCACTGGAGCTTCTGGAGGCCTGCGCTGAATATGCCCAAACCATCTCAGACGATGTTCGACAAGCTTCTCTTCAATAGGTGCTACCCCAACTATATCTCGTATATCATCATTCCGGACTCGATCCTTCCTCGTTGTCAATCCCTTCACGGTTACTTGCAAAAGCGAGATCTGATAGAGATAGATAAACGGTAAAGTAATTATTTTTGGTATTTTTGGTTTATAGATCGGAAAGTAAAAGATCGCAAAATAGTAGATCGAAAACTAGCAAGATGGAAAATAGAACTTATATGATGGAAAGAGACCCGGAGGCCATAGGTTTCACTACTGGTTTCTCTCAAGATAGCAAATAATATGGTGGGTGAACAAACTACTGCCGAGCAATTGATAGAAGAGCGCATAATTATGACGATATCTAAGGCAATGATCATGAACATAGGCATCACGTCCATGTCAAGTAGACAAAAACGATTCTGCATCTACTACTATTACTCCACACATCGACAGACTCCTGCCTGCATCGAGATTATTAAGTTCATAAAGAATAGAGTAATGCATTA
>NW_025270170.1:0-1414 GCF_018294505.1 Triticum aestivum | reverse complement strand
GTGTCAGTGATTTGTGAAAGTAGTTTTTCGTCCAGGTTTATAAAGTCGGACCCACAGGATCGACATGATTTAGGCCAGAGACGGATTAATTAGGTTTCCCCGTAATTAGGTGTGAATTCACTCATTTCGCTTCATCTGTAGTCCATATTAGAATCTCTCAAAAGATTTATATTTAGGAACAGAGGAAGTATTTATAATTAATTTATCCTGACCTGATGGCTACTCGTCATTCGTGTCGCTGATTACATCGCCATACGGGCCCTTGAGTAATTCTCGTTCAAAAGATCAATCCACATTTAGCTTCACATAGTTGCTCCTTGGTCGTTCTCAACCATCTCGCTTGATCGTCTCCTTTGCATCACTCGGGATAGTATAGTTAGCAACCAAAGATCTGATTGCCATTGCTATGAATTTATGTGAAACATTTCACTGTTGATAACAGGGCGTCCTAGAGAAGAAACATGGATAATAAGGGATTGTGATAAACCAAAACTAACATGTAGTAGGCTTTGTCATTGTCTCTTCCCTTGGCATAAGGATGTTCTTCTATTCCTTCCGGGAAGAAGTAAAGAAGAAAAAGCCTTAACAGTAGGGAGTGTTGATTTTTTGCTCCCACGGACATTGCACCCCCAGTGCACCCACGATCAAAAACCTTGCAAACCATTTCAATAAAATCAGAATTTTTGTGGATGTGATTATGACAAAAACAAATTGGTGCTTCCTAAATTTTGTGGCGAAATAACATCTGAGGAGCTCTGTACCAGAAAAAATAAAGTTGGATGCTGAGCATCATTTGTATTTGGTTTTGTATGGAGATCATTGATGTTTTTTGGTGACCAAACTTTGGAAGCTCCTAAAACATTTGCTCATAATCACATTCACGAAGTTTCAGATATTTTTGAACTTTTTTTAAAAAAAATTAGTGCACTCCATGGGTGCACCGAAGTTGGTTGCTCAAACATCATCCTAAGCTTTAAAATTCTAAAGGAGAAATTTAAGAAATCAGTGTAATCTTAATTAGTGAGTAGATGATCCATTGGTAAGAAGAACTTGCCATGTAAGCAGTAAAAGCCAATCAAGCCATGTTCGGACTTTCGGTGAACCACATGTCTTTTTTCAGAGTGCATGGGCTCAAGCAACTGACTGCAAATTCAAGGGCCGTGAGCGTATTTAACTTATTTTCTTTCGCTACAATATTGGCACAGAAAGCATCTACCTGGTCATACACTTTTTGATTTAAACATGATTCACTAATCCAGAAACAATATGAGGATATTTTTGTTTCATGATTAGATTATAACCACTGCAAATTTGTCTCCTTTTTATTTTTAAGAACATATATGAACTTCTTTTTCTGTGGCAAGATTGCATAAATTTTATTTACACCAAATGGCAAAGTGCATAGATTTTTTTT
>NW_025270169.1:0-1414 GCF_018294505.1 Triticum aestivum | reverse complement strand
GCAATATGAAATGTTTAATACTCCCTTTGATCCAAATTAATTGATGCTAGTTTAGTAAAAAAGTTAGTAAAACTTTGTATTAGACCAGCGTCAATTAATATGTATCGGAGGGGGAGTAGTTGATTTCTTCACATTCAACAGGATTGGAGTGCACATGGAGCTCTACTTGTGGAATATATGCTCTCCGCTTTCCTTTTCCACAACTATTCACAATTCAAGTCTTTCTGCTATGGTAGTACACGCCGGTGATATTATTTAAGAATTGTACTGTGCATCAAACATAACTATAAATTTGTTGATCTGACGTACTTGTAGCAACAAAAATGCTTATGATTCCTTGAGTAGTCTGTGTGATGTAGTGCGTGTGCGCTTTAGGGATCAGGGATCCCATAACCTGATATGACAACCATTGCAAATTCTTATCCATATTTATTTATGAGTAACAAAAATCACTTGCCTGTTGTTGGTTTTGGAACCCCAGTGTGTTCCAACACCTCTGCACCATGTTTATCAACACTGTGACAATAGTATCCCTAGTGCTAGAATGCATGGATACTTCATGGAATCCGCGTATCCTTATTGGATCCATTTTAAAATTGTTTGAATGAAATATAGAAGAACCAAATAATTCACATTTTGTTCTTGAACTCATTGCAGGTGCATCTCTCTAGCTTTTTAAACAATTGATTGGTAAAAGGTAAAAGGACTAAGATTCATGCAGCTACGCCGCAGGTAATTTTCCATCTTCCACATGGAAAGTATTTCTTCTATTGATCATGATATTCAATGGAGCTTGGAGCATGGTAATTAATATGTATCATTTTATATCTAACTTGACTTTTCCATGGAGTAATCCAACCAAAGGTTTTAACTAAAAAGTGATTGTGATGGATCTAGATGTATCCACATAAATATTAACAAAATAAAAATTATCACATTAATTAAAAAGGATTAATCTCAAGATTCATGATGTAGTCCATCAAGACTATATGTCGTTCGTATAACACGTTCCTGTAACATGTTCCTATAACAAAAGTATTTGATGTAACATGATAATTGTAGTTTAGAGACCATGGTTTGTTCGTATAGAAACCTGAGCTTGCTTGCTTCTACAATTAACTTTCAAGATGTAATTGTCCATTAGTGAGCATGGTCATTGGAAAACGTCTTTCTACTTATAAACTAACTGAAGAATATTATATTTCTTTAGAAATAAAATGAAGAATAGTTAATATGTGAAACAAGAGCTTGGACATGTTAATTTTTTAGGCTGTCTTAACGTTTGTGAATGCGCAGGCAATGTCGACCATGGGTTGAGGCTAGACTTTGCTGGATAAGGTTCTCCCTTAGATGATGACAGCATGGATGGCCGGATCTTTGTCCAGTGAGCACTATGGATGGTCGAATATGCATC
>NW_025270168.1:0-1414 GCF_018294505.1 Triticum aestivum | reverse complement strand
TCAAAAAGGTAACAAAAATAGGTGCAAGTTGTGTGAGGTACTTGGGCACAGAATTGGTTCATCCAAGTGCATCTACACTCCTCAGAGGCCAAAGTATGTTTATGTTACTGTTTTTGCAAGTTTTTGATTTTGCTACTTGTTCTAGTATCTAACCAAGTCAAATGCTTTATTTTTTAGGAGGAAGCGTGCAGAAAAAGCCCCACCGCTTGTTGTTGAACAATGCTGGCCAGTGAAAAAAGCAAGACTCAGTGGCTATAGAAGGAAGAGCACTAAGCAGATAATGTTTGGTGACAAAGATATGGAGCTAACTGAAACTGTTACTGCTGAACATGAGCTAAGTGTTTGTGTTTTGGATGATGTGATGCATACTGAATCTGTTTTGCAGACGCTAGGGCAATCTGAAACTGTTGCAGATGAAGCAACTGTTGTGCTACCATTCGAATCTGCTTTGACAACTGTGTTGCCATGTTTGGAGGTTGTGCTGCCAAGTGTTGAGTTGCAAACTGAAGTACTTGAACAATGTGTGCCATCTACTCAATCTGCAGAAGTGCAAACTGAAGAAGTGAGACATGGTCAGGTGCAAAAGTTGAGGGGGCCAAAAAGCAAGAGCATCAGCATCAACAAACTATGCGCCGTGGAACCAAACGGTGGAAAAAAGCAGAAGAAATCGAGTGGTAGAAAGAAGCAGAAGAAATAGAGTCGAAAACATTCAAATTTGATGTGAAAACTTAAGTTTGTTGTCATTTGATGTGAAAACTTATGTTCTTTCATGTGATAACTTATGTGCTATGATGTTGATTTGACTTGAAATAAAATTCAAATTTGAACCGATATTCAAATTTGAACCTATCTTCAATATTTTTTGAGTTCATTTGTTTGTTCTGTGATGTTGCATCGTTTTATGTACTACTATGCACTTTAGTTCATAAATTCAACCCTTTTTGTGAATTCCAACTCATAGTCACGGACAATGTTGACCAAACAGGCTCCAAAGTAAGGGAAAACGGCCCCATTTCTAAGCAAGTTTTTTTCGACCTTCTCAAAATCACCCAAAAAAGATTTTCTTAGCTTATATTATACCTATATAGGATCAATACGAAGTCTCACCTTTTTTTGAATAAGTATTCATATTATTTAATTTATTTTTGAAAAAACACCCTTTAATACAAAGTTAGCAATAAAACAAGTTTAAAAATTTTAAATGCAAAAATAACTTCAGATCCTCCTTAGTCACTCTAAAATGAAGCTAAGGTGATGTTTTTGATTTTTTTGCATTTTCAAAACCTCAAACCCTCTTCTCACTCCTGTGAACTCCATGCAACCTCAGTCGAGATAGTCCAATTTGTGAAGGTTTTTTCAAGCAAAGATCATTAGATCAAGTTTATCATTTTATATCATAACTATGTAACATAAA
>NW_025270167.1:0-1414 GCF_018294505.1 Triticum aestivum | reverse complement strand
CTATACTTATGTATTTCGAAATTACATGGGCCTGGCCCAATAATAAGGTGACGCAGCACCTAAAATAGCCTCGGGACGAAATTTAGGAAGTGGCATCTTGTATATTTCGTCCAAGGCTTCATGCACCCATTATGGTGGCTTCAAAGTCCTGAAATCATCACTTGTAACTCCGTTCTTGTTCCCCTTGCGCATGCCATCATCTCCATGCTTGTTCTTGCTCCAATGTTCATCCTTCTCCAAGCTAGGCCCTTCATTTGTAAGCAAAACAAATGTATCCAATTTAGGCAGCATCATATTCTCATGAACATTAGAATCATTACCAAGAAACGAAAGTACCTGGTAATTTAGTTGGCGTGCACGAGCTCTAGTAATTGGTCCAGTATGTATAGCAGCAGGGGCTGTGGGTGTAACAATTGTATTGATGTCCTCATCATCCTCCCCTTCTTGAAATGAAGTCGTGCTCGACGGAAGTTCATCTTCCTCACCCAAATAAGGCTTCAAATCTGCAATGTTAAAAGTGGGACTAACCCCAAAATCTGCAGGCAGCTCAAGTTTATATGCATTATCATTTATTTTCTCTAACACCTTAAAGGGACCATCAGCACGTGGCATTAACTTTGATTTGCGCAAATCAGGAAATCTATCCTTACGCAAATGTAACCAAACAAGATCTCCAGGTGCAAACACAACATGTTTTCTACCCTTATCTCCAGCAAGTTTATATTTAGCATTCATGCGCTCAATGTTTTCCTTAGTTAACTCATGCATTTTTAAAATCAATTCAGCACGTTGTGTAGCATCAAAATTAACCTTCTCCGGAGATGGAAGAGGCAACAAATCAATAGGTGCACGAGGTAGGAAACCATACACAACTTCAAAAGGGCACATCTTAGTAGTAGAATGCAATGAACGATTATAAGCAAATTCAATATGAGGCAAGCATTCCTCCCACATTTTCTTATTATTCTTCAAAACAGCCCTAAGCATAGTAGACAACGTTCTATTGACTACTTCAGTTTGTCCATCAGTTTGGGGGTGACAAGTAGTACTAAAAAGCAGTTTAGTCCCCAACTTAGCCCACAAACATCTCCAAAAGTGGCTAAGAAATTTAGTATCACGATCTGAAACAATAGTATTTGGCACACCATGCAAGCGAATAATTTCACGAAAGAACAAATCAGCAACATTAACAGCATCATCACTTTTATGACATGGTATAAAGTGTGCCATTTTCGAGAATCTATCCACGACAACAAATATGCTATCCCTCCCCTTCTTTGTTCGAGGTAAACCTAAAACAAAGTCCATAGATATATCCTCCCAAGGAACACTAGGTACAGGCAAAGGCATATATAAACCATGAGGATTGAGTCGTGACTTAGCTTTTTGACATGTAGTGCAGCGAGCAATAAAA
>NW_025270166.1:0-1414 GCF_018294505.1 Triticum aestivum | reverse complement strand
TCCTGAGGAGAGACGAGTTGCTGCTGCCGTTTGTGCTTTCACTAGTTTTGCATGTGTATGGTGGTCTGAACATTGTAGATTATATCCTATTCCAACTACTTGGGCTGCTTTGAAAACTGCTATGCGTACGCGTTGGGTTCCACCATATTATCAACGTGAATTGCTTCAAAAATTGCAGCGTTTAAGACAAGGGAAAAATTCTGTAGAAGAATATTATCAGGAATTACAAACTGGCATGATTAGATGTGGTATTGTTGAGGAGAATGAAGCTGTGCTTGCACGTTTTCTGGGTGGATTAAATAGAGAGATTCAGACCATTCTAGACTATAAGGAGTATACTAATATCACTCGTTTATTCCATCTTGCTTGTAAAGCTGAACGTGAAGTGCAGGATCGACAAGCATTGGGGCGAACTAACTTTTCTGCAGGCCGACCTTCATCATGGGCACCACGTGCATCTTCTACTTCAACTGCACCAGCACCTCCATCCGGTGCCACCTCCAGCCGTGATACAAGAAAACAGGCACAACCACCATTATCTGCCAAGAGCGCACCTGCGGGGCCTGCACAGCGTTCTTCTTCTTCCATGGCATCAACAGGGCACACAAGTGATATTATTTGTCGTCGTTGTAAGGGAGGAGGTCATTATGCGAGAGAATGCAAATCTCCGCGTGTGATGATTGCTACCGTGGATGGTGGATATGAGTCCGCTAGTGACTATGATGAGGAGACTTTGGCTCTTATTACACGTGAAGAACATGGTGGAGATGATTCTGATCATGAGATGCAATACATGGCTCCTGAAGACGCTGACAGGTATGAATGTTTAGTTGCTCAACGTGTTTTGAGTGTGCAGGTCACACAAGCTGAGCAAAATCAGAGGCACAATTTGTTCCATACCAAGGGAGTTGTGAAGGAACGTTCTGTGCGCGTCGTCATAGACGGAGGGAGCTGCAACAACTTGGCTAGCATGGAGATGGTGGAGAAGCTTTCTCTCACCACAAGACCACATCCACATCCTTACTATATCCAATGGTTCAACAACAGCGGCAAGGTTAAGGTAACACGTACTGTTCGTGTGCATTTTAGTATCTCTACATATGCTGATTATGTTGATTGTGATGTGGTACCTATGCAAGCATGTTCCTTATTACTTGGTAGACCATGGCAATTTGATAAAAATTCTGTACACCATGGTAGAAACAATCACTATACTCTTGTTCATAAGGATAAAAATATTACTTTGCTTCCTATGACTCCTGATTCTATTTTGAAAGATGATATTAATAGAGCTAATAAAGCACAACAGGAGAAGAATAAGAGTGAAAATCAGATTGTGGCAAAAGAATTTGAGCAACAAATGAAGCCTAATAATAAACCATCTAGTGTTGCTTCTGAAATTAAATTGAAAAGT
>NW_025270165.1:0-1414 GCF_018294505.1 Triticum aestivum | reverse complement strand
ACAATATGTCCCTAGTGAGCCTCTAGTTGACTAGCTCGTTGTGATCAACAGATAGTCATGGTTTCCTGGCTATGGACATTGGATGTCGTTGATAACGGGATCACATCATTAGGAGAATGATGTGATGGACAAGACCCAATCCTAAGACTAGCACAAAAGATCGTGTAGTTCATTTGCTAGAGCTTTGCCAATGTCAAGTATCTCTTCCTTTAACCATGAGATCGTGTAACTCCTGGATACCGTAGGAGTGCTTTGGGTGTATCAAACGTCACAACGTAACTGGGTGACTATAAAGGTGCACTACAGGTATCTCCGAAAGTATCTATTGTTTTATGCGGATCGAGACTGGGATTTGTCACTCCGTGTAAACGGAGAGGTATCTCTGGGCCCACTCGGTAGGACATCATCATATGCGCAATGTGACCAAGGAGTTGATCACAGGATGATGTGTTACGGAACGAGTAAAGTGACTTGCTGGTAACGAGATTGAACAAGGTATCGGTATACCGACGATCGAATCTCGGGCAAGTAAAATACCGCTAGACAAAGGGAATTGTATACGGGATCGATTGAGTCCTTGACATCGTGGTTCATCCGATGAGATCATCGTGGAACATGTGGGAGCCAACATGGGTATCCAGATCCCGCTGTTGGTTATTGACCGGAGAACGTCTCGGTCATGTCTGCATGTCTCCCGAACCCGTAGGGTCTACACACTTAAGGTTCGATGACGCTAGGGTTATAAAGGAAGCTTGTATGTGGTTACCGAATGTTGTTCGGAGTCCCGGATGAGATCCCGGACGTCACAAGGAGTTCCGGAATGGTCCGGAGGTAAAGATTTATATATAGGAAGTCCTGTTTCGGGCATCAGGACAAGTTTCGGGGTCATCGGTATTGTACCGGGACCACCGGAAGGGTCCCGGGGGCCCACCGGGTGGGGCCACCTGCCCCGGGGGGCCACATGGGCTGTAGGGGGTGCGCCTTGGCCCACATGGGCCAAGGGCACCAGCCCCAAGAGGCCCATGCGCCTAGGGAACCCTAGAGGGAAGAGTCCTCAAGGGGGAAGGCACCTCCGAGGTGCCTTGGGGAGGATGGACTCCTCCCCCCCCCTCTTGGCCGCCGCACCAGATGCCATCTGGAGGCTGGCCGCCGCCCCTTGGGGTGGGAAACCCTAAAGGGGGCGCAGCCCTCCCCTTCCCCTATATATATGAGGCCTAGGGGCTGCCCATAACACGCGATTTGATCTCTCGTTGGTGCAGCCCTGCCCCTCTCCCTCCTCCTCCTCTCCCATGGTGCTTGGCGAAGCCCTGTGGGATTACCACGCTCCTCCACCACCACCACGCTGTTGTGCTGCTGCTGGATGGAGTCTTCCTCAACCTCTCCCTCTCTCCTTGTTGGATCAAGGCGTGGGAGA
>NW_025270164.1:0-1414 GCF_018294505.1 Triticum aestivum | reverse complement strand
TGACTGAATTCTGAAAATCTGAATTTTTCTGAAAGTCTACGAAAACAGTGCCGGCCAGTTGTTCAACGAAATGATTTTGGCATGTGGAGAATTTTCCTTGAGCTAAATTTTGGTGGGGTGGCCTCTCATTGCACCAGGAGGCTGCCTGAATTTTTGTGGAATTTTTGGAGAAGTGTAGATATGAATTTCATCAAATTTGTCAAATTTGGTCCAAACTTGCAGTGAGTGAAATTTGAAATTTTTGAAAAGAAGAAGAGTGGATCAAGATGGTTCTAGGTTGTGGGTACTAAAGACAATCCAGGGGAGTTGGTTTGAGGTGAAAACTCAAAGGCAATGAGGTACTTGCCTTGAAAATCACTTAGGCTCAAAATAATTGGCAGAAATGATTTGAGAGATAAAATAATTGAAAAAAAATCCAAAACTTGTTTGGACTTGTTGAGACAGAGAATTTAGATTGTTCAAAGGTGGAGGGAGGGATTTTGAGAAGATTTACTATAGGAGACATGGTAAAACCATGGGTGGTTTCAAGATAAGAAAAACCTAAAAATTCATAGAGTTCTTTTTATAAGAAAATGAATAATCTCCAAAAATATACTTTGAGAAGGGAACCATTAGAGAAAGAGTTTTAAATGATCAAACACCATAGTTTGAAGAGGATACAAAAATAAAAATCCTTGCCAAAGAAGTTTTTAAGAGGAAGGTTTTCTGAAAAAAAAAATTAAATGGCCTCTTTTCAAAAACCAACAAAGTTTTTGCTGAAAAACCAAATAAAAATTTTGGAGTGTCACAACACCTACCCCCTTAGGAAAAATCTCGTCCCCGAGATTTCAGCTGATCCTTAAATAAGTGTGGATGCTCTGTCCGAAGGAAATCCTCCCTTTCCTAGGTTGCTTCACTTTCGGTGTGATTGCTCCACTAAACTCTGAAAAACTTGATGGTTTTCTGTCGGGTCCTCCTTTCAGACTCCTCTAATATTTTTACTGGGCGTTCTCGATAGGTGAGATCTTGTTGTACGTCAATGTTCTCATGGGATACTTGTTTCTCTGGTTTGCTTACGCACTTCCTTAATTGAGAGACGTGGAACACGTCGTGGATGTCGGACAATTCTTCGGGTAAGTCTAGCTGGTAGGCTACAGTGCCTCTTCGTGCCACTATGCAGAATGGTCCAATGAATCTTGGTGCTAACTTCCCCTTAATCTTAACCGTTTCAGTCCCCTCATAGGTGATACTCGTAGGTACACAAATTCACCGGGTTCAAAATTGATCCCACGATGTTTCTGATCGTAATAACTCTTCTGTCGGCTTTGAGCGGTCTTGAGTCGGTCCCTGATTAGCTTGACTTTTTCCTCGGCTTCTTTGAGCATGTCTGGGCCGAAGATACGGCTGTCTCCGGTCTCTGGCAAATTTAGCAGGG
>NW_025270163.1:0-1414 GCF_018294505.1 Triticum aestivum | reverse complement strand
GGTTCTGGTGGACTAGGATGAAGAGAGAAATTGCTCAGTATATTGCTAATTGCGACGTCTGTCGTCGTGTAAAAGCAGAGCATCAACGGCCTGCTGGCACCCTTCAACCCTTAGCTATTCCTGAATGGAAATGGGATAAAATTGGTATGGATTTCATTACCGGTTTTCCCAGGACCAAGAGAGGGAATAATGCTATCTTCGTCGTTGTCGATCGTCTTTCCAAAGTAGCCCATTTCTTGCCTGTTCGTGAGAGTATAACCGCTAGCCAGCTGGCAGACTTATACATCTCCCGTATAGTGTCTCTTCATGGTGTTCCTTTGGAAATCAACTCGGATCGAGGAAGTCTTTTCACCTCTCGATTTTGGGAAAGTTTCCAAAATGCTATGGGAACCCGTCTCTCCTTTAGCACCGCCTTCCACCCTCAGTCGAGTGGTCAAGTGGAACGCGTCAACCAAATTCTAGATGACATGCTTCGAGCCTCTGTTATCTCGTTCGGAACGGACTGGGAGAAGTGCCTTCCATTTGCCGAATTCGCTTACAACAACAGCTATCAATCTAGCTTGGGTAAAGCCCCTTTTGAAGTTCTCTATGGACGACGGTGTCGAACACCCCTTAACTGGTCAGAGACCGGGGAAAGACAATTCTTTGGCCCGGATATGATTCAGGAAGCAGAAGAACAAGTTCGTATCATTCGTGAAAAGTTGAAAACAGCCCAATCTCGTCAAAAGAGTCAATATGACCGAAAACATCAGGCTATGACTTTCGAGGTTGACGAGAAGGCTTATCTTCGGGTCACCCCTCTGAAGGGAACCCATCGTTTCGGTATCAAAGGCAAATTGGCTCCTCGTTACATTGGACCTTTTCGCATTCTCGCCAAACGAGGAGAAGTTGCCTACCAGTTGGAACTACCTCCGCACCTCTCCAGAGTCCATGATGTCTTCCACGTTTCTCAACTCAGGCGTTGCTTCTCGGATCCTATCCGTGGAGTGGACCACGAAACGCTTGATCTCCAAGATAATCTTACATATCGAGAGTACCCCATTCGTATCCTCGATCAGGCCGAATGTACCACCCGACGTCATAATATCAAGTTTCTCAAAGTTCAATGGTCGCACCATTCTGAGGATGAAGCAACCTGGGAAAGGGAGGATCGTCTTCGACTTGAGTATCCCGCCTTCTTCCCGGAGGAACCCAAATCTCGGGACGAGATTCTTTTGAGTGGGGGTGAGTTGTCACACCCTAGCTAGTCATGCATCAGAGTGTGTGCATCATGTTTAAAATTCCATTTAAATTGAAATGGGGAATTGTGAAACCCTCAGAATCATTTTTGAAAATGATCCAAATAAAAATTTCTCCAAAAGGGTCCAAGAAAATGCTCATGTTGCTCTCTGAAAATATTGGACAGAGATAAAAA
>NW_025270162.1:0-1414 GCF_018294505.1 Triticum aestivum | reverse complement strand
TCGGGTTCAACAACTATGGAAATCGCTTCGGTACCCCGAAACGGTGAGTAATAGTCCACAAAACGTGTCAGAATCGACAAAAACCACGAGTGTTTATGACCGACACGTAAACACACCCCGGGGTTTGTTAATCAAGGAAAGCACTCCGGGACCCCAAAACAGTGAGTAGTAGTCCATGAAACGGGCCAAAATCGGCCCAAACTGCGATTGTTCATGACCTACATGTAAGCGCACCTTGGGGTTCAACAACCATGGAAATCGCTTTGGCGCCCCAAAACGGTGAGTAATAGTCCACGAAACGGGTCACAATCGGCCCAAAATGCGAGTGTTGATGACCGACACATAAACGCACCCTGCGGTTCTTCAACCGTGGAAATCACTCCAGGACCCCAGAACAGTGAGTAATACTCCACGAAACGGGCCAGAATCGGACAAAACTGCGAGTGCCACAAAACGAGCCCGAATCGGCCGAAACTGTGAGTGTTGATGATCGACACGTAAACGCACCCTCGGGTTTGTTAATTGTGCAAGTCACACCGGGACCCCAAAACAGTGAGTAATAGTCCACGAAACGGGCCAAAATCGTCCAAAACTGTGACTGTTCATGACCGACACCTAAACGCATTTTGGGGTTCAACAACTATGGAAATCGCTTCGGGACCCCTAAATGTTGAGTAATAGTCCACGAATCGCGTCAGAATTGGCCAAAACTGTGAGTATTGAGGACACACACGCAAACGCACCCCGGGAATTGTCAATCATGGAAATCGCTTTGGGACGCCAAAACGGTGAGTAATAGTGCACGAAGCAGACCAGAGTCGACCAAAATTGTGTGTTGATGACCGACATGTAAACGCACCACGGAGTTCGTCAATCATGGAAATCACGGCGGGACCCCCAAAACTAAGTAATTGTGCAAGAAACGGGCCAAAATCGGCCCAAACTACGATTGTTTATGATCGACAGGTAAGCGCACCATGGGGTTCAAGAACCATGGACATCGCTCTGGGGCCCCAAAACGGTGAGTATTAGTCCATGAAACGGGCCAGAATCGGCCCAAAATGCGAGTGTTGCTAACCGACACATAAACGCACCCCGGTGTTCGTCAATCATGGAAATCACACCGGGACGCCAAAACAGAGTAATATTCCAAGAAACGGGCCAGAATCGGCAAAAACTATGAATGGTGATGACAGACACGTAAGTGCACCTTGGAGTTCAACAACCACGGAAATCGCTCTGGGACCCCAAAGCGGTGAGTAAAAGTGCACGAAACGGACCAGAATCGGCAAAAATTGTGAGTGTTGATGACCGACACGTAAACGCACGACGGGGTTCGTAAATCATGGAAATCACTCCGGGACCCCCGAAACTAAGTAATAGTCCAAGAAATGGGCCAAAATCGGCCCAAACT
>NW_025270161.1:0-1414 GCF_018294505.1 Triticum aestivum | reverse complement strand
CGTTGTATGGGTAATGTCATGAAATTTCTCTCCCCTTACCTAAAAGGGTTT
The DNA here is from genome assembly GCF_018294505.1 of Triticum aestivum. NCBI lineage: Eukaryota > Viridiplantae > Streptophyta > Magnoliopsida > Poales > Poaceae > Triticum > Triticum aestivum. The sequence goes on along the minus strand of NW_025270161.1, from coordinate 1,363 downwards.
TCTACATTATATCCTGTCATGGATATCATACTCTGCTTGTCCTTGGGAAGGATATACCCTTGAAATATGTGTTTAAACACATTTTCCTTTCCATTTTTCTGTTTAAATCTGATAATCATATTTTCCTTTCCATTGGTTGGTTTAACGTTTCTTGTGATCTATATGATCTAATCAGTAACATTCTCCTGCTTATGTAAACACCTCGTTGTACAATGCTGTCAGTAACACCCTGTTACTATTGTTGGTGACATCCCGGTAACCACCGATGGACGAGAACTTTGCCTATTGGTCCGCCTCGTTTCAACGAGCAGGAAAATGGTTCTCCTTGTCCCTCGCCTTGGTACTGATGTTGTTGCCGACATAACTGACTTGGTACTCTCTGACATGCCTTGCTATCATGACCGTGAAGAATGTCACTGCTCCTATTAAAAAAAAACCACATGGTGGGCCCATAACCCACAGTTCCACAGGATCGAAACCTGACTCTCCTGTACAACCTGATGTCAAAGTTATTCCTCGTGCTTGACTTTGTATATAATTCACGGGCCACTTGCCTGTTGATCTATTCTGGTATCAGACGCAATACTCAATCTCATTGCTCTGGACCCCTTTCGCATGTTGTTCCAGACATCGAACTATGGCCTATCCGTTTGAAACTTCTCATGGTACCTTCTTACTTTACTCTCGATATTTTCTTAAGTTCAATTCGAGAGTTACTTCCTACCCCATTCCCCGATGTTATCTACCAAATAGTCAACCTTGCCGAGGCCCGTTCTCCCGGAATACTCCCCCTTTATTCTTTCGTTAGTACGATGGAGTTCCCGAAGGAAGGACGACAACCTCATCATGATGTATTGATGCATAGGAATGAAGACATCAACGCTATGGATCTACCACTTCAAGAAGAGCAACCAAGACTGAGTAGATTCGTTAGGATTTCGTAACCAGACCTTTCCTCCTTACTCCCCTCTTAAATCTCGGGACGAGATTTCTTGTAGTGGAGGAGAATTGTGACGCCCGGGAAATTAAGCTACAGTAACCCTCTGGTAATGATGCCACGTCACCTCGATTATTGTTGATAATCTCGTGTTAGCTCGGAACCGAACCAAATTCAAATTTGAATTAAAGTCAAAACAATTAAAGTTTTCAAAAGTCAAAACTAAATTGTCCCTAATGTGTCTAATAATCCATAATAAATGCTGGTGAAGAAATCATCTCTTAATAAAATACCTAAATGCACTAAATAAACTAAAACAGTAGCAAAAATGATTATTTAAATGCTTTAAAATGATAAACAATTACAAACTAATATATTTAGGTGCCAAGTTAATTGTGGCAGTGGTATAATTCCTATTACCAATTT
>NW_025270160.1:0-1414 GCF_018294505.1 Triticum aestivum | reverse complement strand
GATTTCCACGATTAAGGAACCCTTGGGTGCGCTTACGGGTTGGTTATCAACACTCGCGGTTTTTGTCGATTCTGACCCGTTTCGTGGACTGTTACTCACCGTTTTGGGGCCCCAAAGCGATTTCCATGGTTGTTGAACCCCAAGGTGCGCTTAAGTGTAAGTCATCAACAATCGCAGTTTGGGCCGATTCTGGCCCGTTCCTTGGACTATTACTTAGTTATGGGGTCCCGAAATGACCCCGGGTTGTGTTTACGTGTCGGTCAGCAACACTCACAATTTTGGCCAATTCTAACGTGTTTTGTGGACTATTACTCACTGTTTTTAGGTCCCGAAGTGATTTCCATAGTTGTTGAACCCCAAGGCGCGCTTACCTGTCGGTCATCAATACTCATAGTTTTGGCAGAGTCTGGCCCGTATCATGGACTATTACTCACTTTTTGGGCCCCCGGAGTGATTTCCATGATTAACAAACCACGGGGTGCATTTACGTGTGGTCATCAACACTCACAGTTTTGGCCGATTCTGGCCCGTTTCTTGGACTATTACTTTGTTTTTGGGTCTCGGCGTGATTTCCATGATTGACGAACACCGGGGTGCATTTATGTGTCGCTCATCAAACACTCGCAGTTTTGGCTGATTCTGGCCCATTTCGTGGAGTATTACGCACTGTTTTGTGGTATCGAAGTGATTTCAACAATTAACTAACCGCGGGGTGCGTTTACGTTTCGGTCATCAACACTTACACTTTTGTCCGATTCTTGCGTTTTTTGTATACTATTACTCACTGTTTTGGGGTCCCGGAGTGATTTCCACGATTAACGAACCCCGGCGTGCGTTTACGCGTCGGTCATCAACACTCACAGTTTTGGCCGATTCTGGCCCGTTTCGTGGACTATTGCTCACTTTTTTGGGGCCCCGGAGTGATTTCCACGATTAAGGAACCCTTGGGTGCGCTTACGGGTTGGTTATCAACACTCGCGGTTTTTGTCGATTCTGACCCGTTTCGTGGACTGTTACTCACCGTTTTGGGGCCCCAAAGGGATTTCCATGGTTGTTGAACCCCAAGGTGCGCTTAAGTGTAAGTCATCAACAATCGCAGTTTGGGCCGATTCTGGCCCGTTTCTTGGACTATTACTTAGTTATGGGGTCCCGAAATGACCCCGGGTTGTGTTTACGTGTCGGTCAGCAACACTCACAATTTTGGCCAATTCTAACGTGTTTTGTGGACTATTACTCACTGTTTTTAGGTCCCGAAGTGATTTCCATAGTTGTTGAACCCCAAGGCGCGCTTACCTGTCGGTCATCAATACTCATAGTTTTGGCAGAGTCTGGCCCGTATCATGGACTATTACTCACTTTTTGGGCCCCCGGAGTGATTTCCACGATTAACAAACCACGGGGTGCATTTACGTGT
>NW_025270159.1:0-1414 GCF_018294505.1 Triticum aestivum | reverse complement strand
GGAGTCCTACTCCCACCGGGAGTAGGATTCCCCTCCCTTTCCCTAGTTGTACTAGGAGAGAAGGAAGGGGGAGAGAGGGAGGAAGTAAAGGGGAGCACTGCCCCCCTTCCTAGTCCAATTCGGACCATAGGGGGAGGGGGCGTGCGGCCTGCCCTGGCTGCCTCTCTCTCCACTAAAGCCCATTAGGGCCCATATACTCCCTGGGGTGTTCCGGTAACCCCCCGGTACTCCGGTATATGCCCGAACTCTCTCGCAACCTTTTTGATGTCCAAACATAATCATCCAATATATCGATCTTTATGTCTTGACCATTTTGAGACTCCTCGTCATGTCCGTGATCATATCTGGGACTCTGAACTACCTTCGGTACATCAAAACACATAAACTCATAATACCGATCGTCACCGAACGTTAAGAGTGCGGACCCTACGGGTTCGAGAACTATGTAGACATGACCGAGACACGTCTCCGGTCAATAACCAATAGCGGAACCTGGATGTTCATATTGGCTCCCACATATTCTATGAAGATCTTTATCGGTCAAACCGTATAACGATATACGTTGTTCCCTTTGTCATCAGTATGTTACTTGCCCGAGATTCGATCTTCGGTATCTCAATACCTAGTTCAATCTCGTTACGGGCAAGTCTCTTTACTCAGTCCGTAATGTATCATCTCGTAATTAACTCATTAGTTACATTGCTTGCAAGGCTTATATTGATGTGCATTACCGAGAGGGCCCAGAGATACCTCTCCGACAATCGGAGTGACAAATCCTAATCTCGATCTATGCCAACTCAACAAACACCGTCGGAGACACCTGTAGAGCACCTTTATAATCACCCAGTTATGCTGTGACGTTTGGTAGCACACAAAGTGTTCCTCCGGTATTCAGGAGTTGCACGATCTCATAGTCATAGGAACATGTATAAGTTATGGAGAAAGCAATAACAACAAACTAAACGATCATCGTGCTAAGCTAACAGATGGGTCAAGTCAATCACATCATTCTCTAATGATGTGCTCTCGTTAATAAAATGACAACTCATGTCTATTGTTAGGAAACATATCCATCATTGATTGAACGAGCTAGTCAAGTAGAGGCATACTAGTGACATTCTGTTTGTCTATGTATTCATACATGTACTAAGTTTCCGGTTAATACAATTATATCATGAATAATAAACATTTATCATGATATAAGGAAATATAAATAACAACTTTATTATTGCCTCTAGGGCATATTTTTTTCACCTAGAACACACAACATCAATTGTTAGCTGTGTGCAGCGCCCCCTCCACAGTTTACACCCTCGGTCATATTCTCGCAGTGCTTAGGCGAAGCCCTGCGCGGATCACTTCACCATCACCATCACCAGGCCATCGTGCTAACAAAACTCATCTACTTTCTCGA
>NW_025270158.1:0-1414 GCF_018294505.1 Triticum aestivum | reverse complement strand
GTGCATGGCATGCCCGCCTCGGCTCTGTTCTTCGAGCTCTTGGGTTTACTCCCTCCACTACGGACACAACGTTGTTTCTCCTTCAGCGCCTTGAGGTTACGATGTATCTCCTGGTTTATGTTGATGATATCATTCTCATCAGTTCCTCTGATGCTGCTGCTGGTCGTCTTGTGACTGCGTTGAGTGGTGATTTTGCTGTCAAGGACCTAGGTGCTCTGCATTTTTTCCTCGGTCTGGAGGTCTCACGGTCTTCTACTGGGTTAACTCTCACTCAGAAGAAGTACTCCATGGATTTGCTATGTCGGGCTGGCATGCTGAAGTGCAAACATGCTATCACTCCGATGTCTGCCACTAATCGGTTGTCTGCTCCTGATGGAGAACCTCTTTCACCTGATGATGCTACTGAGTATCGCAGTCTCGTTGGTGGTCTGCAATATCTGACTATTACCAGGCCTGATATCTCCTATGCAGTTAACCGTGTGTGTCAGTACCTTCATGCACCCAGGACATCTCATTGGTCAGCTGTGAAGCGTATTTTGCGGTACATCTGTCTTACTACCTCCTATGGTTTGCTCCTTCAGCCTGCTCCGTCTGGTGAGCTCTCCGCTTTTTCAGATGCAGATTGGGCTGGTAGTCCTGATGAAAGGCGATCCACGGGGGGTTATGCGGTATTCCTGGGTTCTAACTTGATCGCCTGGAATGCTCGCAAGCAACCAACGGTGTCTCGCAGTAGTACTGAGGCTGAGTACAAAGCGGTTGCTGATGCGACTGCTCAGATCATATGGGAACAGTCTCTCTTGAGGGAACTGAGAGTCTCTCCAGCCCGTCCTCCAGTCTTGTGGTGTGATAACATCGGTGCTACATATCTCTCGTCTAATCCGGTGTTCCATGCTCGGACGAAGCATATTGAGGTTGACTATCACTTTGTTCGGGAACGTGTTGCACAGAAGCTACTCTGTATCAAGTTCATCTCGTCAAAGGATCAACTTGCTGACATTTTCACGAAGCCTATTCCAACACCACAGTTTGTAGGCTGTAGGCGCAATCTTAACTTACTTTGTACTTCAGGCCATAGTTAAGATTGAGGGAGGGTGTTAGACTGTATATATACGTAGCCTCTATATATCTGTTCTAACATTGTATTGTACCTCTTGGTACTACTATATAATGAGATAGCCACACCCGGTTTAGGGTGTCGAGCAGTTCCCCAAACATACGTCTTACACGAGGTACCATGTTCATCCCTGCAAACTTTAGCAGCAGCTCCAGTGGTCCCATCAGGAGACAATCCATTGTCTACACGAATCTTAATGCGGCCGATTAGAAGCATCTCCTAAGTTCGTTGCACATTGACTGCATGGGTGTGTCTCGCCGGATTGGTCAATATAGCCACTGTGTTCAAGCCATCCAACTC
>NW_025270157.1:0-1414 GCF_018294505.1 Triticum aestivum | reverse complement strand
TTGGGGATCGTTGCAGAAATTAAAATTTTCTACGCATCACCAAGATCAATCTATGGAGTTTACTAGCAACGAGAGGGGAGTGCATCTTCATACCTTTGAAGATCGCGATGCGGAAGCGTTGCAAGAACGCGGTTGGAGGAGTCGTACACGTAGCGATTCAGATCGCGGCAGAATCCGATCCAAGCACCGAACAACGGTGCCTCCGCGTTCAACACACGTGCATCCCGATGACGTCTCCCGCGCCTTGATCCAGCAAGGAGGAGGGAGAGGTTGAGGAAGAAGGCTCCAATAGCAGCACGACGACGTGGTGGTGGTGGAGTGGCAGTTCTCCGGCAGGGCTTCGCCAAGCTCACGCGGAGGAGGAGAGGTGTTGGGGAGGGGAGGGGCTGCGCCTTGGATGTGGTCCGGCTGCCCTCCCACCCCCCCCTCTATTTATAGAGGCATGGGGGAGGGGGGCCGGCCCCCTCCAGATGGATCTAGAGGGGCGGCGGCAGCCAAGGGGGGAGGCTTGCCCCCCAAGCCAAGGGGCGCCCCCTCCAGGGTTTCCCCCCAACCCTAGGTGCATGGGCCCTAGGGGGGGTTTGGCGCCCAGCCCACCTAGGGGCTGGCTCTCCTCTATATTCAGCCCATAGGGCCCCCTCCTGGGCAGGTGGACCCTCCCGGTGGACCCCCGGAACCCTTTCGGTGGTCCCGGTACAATACCGATATACCCCCGAACACTTCCGCCGACCGAATAAGGACTTCCCATATATAAATCTTCATCTCCGAACCATTCCGGAAGTCCTCGTGACGTCCGGGATCTCATCTTGGACTCCGAACAACATTCGGTAATCACATACAAACCTTCCTTATAACCCTAGCGTCATCGAACCTTAAGTGTGTAGACCCTACGGGTTCGGGAATCATGCAGACATGACCGAGACACCTCTCTAGCCAATAACCAACAGCAGGATCTGGATACCCATGTTGGCTCCCACACGTTCCACGATGATCTCATCGAATGAACCACGATGTCGAGGATTCAAGCAATCCCGTATACAATTCCCTTTGTCAATCGGTATGTTACTTGCCCGAGATTCGATCGTCGGTATCCCAATACCTCGTTCAATCTCGTTACCGGCAAGTCAATTTACTCGTTCGTAATGCATGATCCCATGACCAACTACTTGGTCACATTGAGCTCATTATGATGATGCATTACCGAGTGGGCCCAGAGATACCTCTCCGTCATACGGAGTGACAAATCCCAGTCTCGAGCCGTGCCAACCCAATAGACACTTTCGGAGATACCTGTAGTGCACCTTTATAGCCACCCAGTTACGTTGTGACATTTGGTACACCCAAAGCATTCCGACGGCATCCGGGAGTTGCACGATCTCATGGTCTAAGGAAATGATACTTGACATTAGAAAAG
>NW_025270156.1:0-1414 GCF_018294505.1 Triticum aestivum | reverse complement strand
GCCCGCAGCCCGTCCCGATCCCCCCTGCTCTCTCTCACTCTCCCCGGCTCTTTCCTTCCTCTCCCTCGCTCTCTCTCTCTCACGGCCGAACACCACCGTCGCCGCCGTTCGCCACAGCAGCCATCTCCGGCCACCCCTCGCTCCCCCCGACTAGCTCAGAAGCTCCGCCACAACTCCCTCTTCCTCCCCACCGCTCCACGGGTCCCCGGAAGCCCTGCATCGCCGCCACGTCGCCGTTCCCCTCTTCGGCTCCGATCATCGTCGCCGTCGAATTCGTCGTCTCCGGCACGTCCCCGAGCCCGCTTCGACGCCCACTGCAACCGCGGTGAGCTACGCCACCGTTTCCCCCTCTTCTCCCCCTCGTTCCCTCACCATAGCCTCCTCCCCACCACGGCCGAACCTCCGCCGTCGCCGAGCTCGCCGTCGACGTAGCTCCGGTGACCATTTGGTCACCCCGACGAGTCCAACAAGTTCGCAAGACCCCGTAGAGCATTCCTAGCGCCTCGCTTTGCTCGACTTCGAGCTCCAACCCCATTCCCGTGCACGACCGAACCCCGGCGGCCGCAGCCGAGCTCGCCGCCGTCGACTCCGGCCACCCCGACCCAAACGGACTCTGCCAAGAGCTGCGGGTCGTCCTCAGCTCCACTCCGGTGGTCTCCGCGGCCCCTCTGGTGGCCGAAATGGCCAAAACTACTCCCGCCGCCGCGTCGGGCTCGCCGGCGGCTAAACGCCGGCAGCCGACTTTGACTTTGACCACGGGTGGGCCCTGGTTGACTCCCCTGAGTCAATGACAGGTGGGGCCCAGCCCTGTTAATTAAACAGGATTAGTTTTAATTAACTTTTAATTAAATTAATCACCCTGACATGCGGGACCCACTGTCAGGTTTGACCCAGACCTGTTCCGTTGACCTGCTGACGTCACACTGACGTCAGGCTGACGCAGTAATTGATTTTTCTGGATTTAAATTAAATCAGGAAATTCCAGAATATTAATTAAACTTCAAAAATTCATAACTTTTATTCTGTAACTCCAAATTGGACAAATTATATATGAAAAATGATCAGAAAAATCCAATCTATCCATCTGTACTATTTTCATGCATGATCAAACAAGTTAAATTGATGTTTTAAGCAGAATAAGGAAAAGCACTTAAAGAGGCCATGTTTGAGTTTGAAATTTGAATCCTTGATTCAAATTTGTTCAAACCCCTCTGGTTTTAGTTGCATTAGCCCAACACACTCATATTGCCATGTTTCATGCATGCATCATATTGTTGCACATTGTTTGGTGATGCTTGTGTATCGATGTCCTTTGCGACAGGTTCTGTCTCCGAGGAGTACCGTGATTACCCTAACGAAGAATCATATCCGAGCATCGAACCATCAGGCAAGCAACCAACCATTTGATCATATC
>NW_025270155.1:0-1414 GCF_018294505.1 Triticum aestivum | reverse complement strand
AGACTTTGATGATGCTCGGGATTCGGACGAGGAGATGGAGGAATCTGCAAAGGCCTTCAATGAAATGTTGGAGTCTTCAAAACGTCCGCTCCATGAGCACACTGAGCTTTGTCAGTTGGATGCCATCTCACAAGTAATGGCTCTGAAGGCTCAGTTCAACTTGGGCAGAGAATGCTATGATGCAATGATGACAGTATTTGGACGCTTTCTACCCAAAGGCCATGTAATGCCTGCAAACCTGTACCAGTCGGACAAAATCCTCCGTGCACTGAAGATGCCCTATGATAAGATACATGCCTGTGAGAAAGGATGTGTCTTGTTTAGGCTTGACTATGCGGACTTGAACTGTTGTCCCATTTGCAAGTCTTCCAGGTATGTTGTGGTAGACAACGGTATGGGTAAGAAGACACAGACCAAAATCCCCGTTAGTGTTCTTCGGTATATGCCAATCGTACCAAGACTTCAACGTCTTTTCATGGTCGAAGAGACGGCCAGACAGATGACATGGCACAAAACGGGCAAAAGAACCGAACTAGATGCAGATGGGAATCTGATGATTGTACACACATCGGATGGTGTTGCGTGGAAAAAGTTTGATGAATTACATGGTGACAAAGCGGCAGATCCGAGGCATCCTCGAGTCGGCATCAGCACGGATGGGTTCAGTGTGTTTGGTATGACGGCAGCCCAATACAGTTGTTGGACCGTATTTGTCTTTCCACTCAATCTCCCCCCCGGACAGATTATGCAAAGAAAGAACATTTTCCTGACGTTGATAATTCCAGGGCCCAACTATCCGGGGAAAAATATGAATGTGTACATGCAACCGCTTAAGGACGAATTGCAAGAAGCCTGGGATAATGGGTTCAAGACATACGATGCCTATAGCAAACGGAACTTCATAATGCGGGTCTGGTACATGTACTCGACGCATGACTTGCCGGCGTATGCGCTATTCGTTGGCTGGTGTGTGCATGGAAGGTTCCCGTGCCCCACATGCAAGGGAGCTCTTGAGTTTCGTTGGCTTCAGGCCGGTCGCAAGTTTTCTTGCTTCGACATGCATAGAGAGTTCCTGAATCCTCGCCATAAGTTCAGGAAAGACAAGAAGAACTTCATCAGAGGTAGAGTTGTCAAAAACTCTGCACCACATGCATTGACAGGCCAACAGACCCTGGATCAGTTAAACGCTCTCGAGCCAGATCCCGAGCGTCCAGGGTACTTCAAGGGGTATAATTCTAAGCACGCCTGGACTCACAAAACATGCTTATGGGATCTGCCTTACTTCAAAGACCTCCTTTGCCCACACAACATCGACGTGATGCACACTGAGAAGAATATCGCCGAGGCACTTTTTGGTACATTGTTCGGCATAGATGGGAAGTCAAAGGATAATACTAAGGCTAGAGTCGATCTG
>NW_025270154.1:0-1414 GCF_018294505.1 Triticum aestivum | reverse complement strand
GGATGACTCTAAGTCACAAACCGGATACGTGTATATGTTGAATGGTGGAGCAGTAAGCTGGTGCAGCTGCAAGCAGAGCGTCGTGGCGGGATCTACGTGTGAAGCGGAGTACATGGCAGCCTCGGAGGCAGCACATGAAGCGATTTGGGTGAAGGAGTTCATCACCGACCTAGGAGTCATACCCAATGCGTCGGGGCCGATCAAACTCTTCTGTGACAACACTGGAGCTATTGCCCTCGCAAAGGAGCCCAGGTTTCACAAGAAGACCAGGCACATCAAGCGTTGTTTCAACTCCATCCGTGAAAATGTTCAAGATGGAGACATAGAGATTTGCAAAGTGCACACGGATCTGAATGTCGCAGATCCGCTGACTAAACCTCTCTCGCGTGCAAAACATGATCAACACCAGAACTCTATGGGTGTTCGATTCATCACAATGTAACTAGATTAGTGACTCTAGTGCAAGTGGGAGACTGTTGGAAATATGCCCTAGAGGCAATAATAAAAGTATTATTATATTTCATTGTTCATGATGATTGTCTTGTATTCATGCTATAACTATATTATCCGGAAATCGTAATACACGTGTGAATACTTAGACCACACTATGTCCCTGGTAAGCCTCTAGTTGACCAGCTCGTTGTGATCAACAGATAGTCATGATTTCCTGACTATGGACATTGGATGTAGTTGATAAACGGGATCACATCATTAGGAGAATGATGTGATGGACAAGACCCAATCCTAAGCATAGCATAAAAGATCGTGTAGTTCGTTTTGCTAGAGCTTTGCAAGTGTCAAGTATCTCTTCCTTCGACCATGAGATCGTGTAACTCCCGGATACCGTAAGAATGCCTTGGGTGTACCAAACGTCACAACGTAACTGGGTGACTATAAAGGTACATTACAGGTATCTCCGAAAGTGGCTGTTGGGTTGACACGGATCGAGACTGGGATTTGTCACTCCGTATGACGGAGAGGTATCTCTGGGCCCACTCGGTAATGCATCATCATATTGAGCTCAATGTGACCAAGGTGTTGGACACGGGATCATGCATTACGGTACGAGTAAAGTGACTTGCCGGTAACGAGACTGAACAAGGTATTGGGATACCGACGATCGAGTCTCGGGCAAGTAACGTACCGATTGACAAAGGGAATTGCATACAGGGTTTGATCGAATCCTCGACATAGTGGTTCATCCGATGACAACATCGAGGAGCATGTGGGAGCCATCATGGGTATCCAGATCCCGCTGATGGTTATTGACTAAGAGAGTCTCGGTCATGTCTGCATGTCTCCCGAACCCGTAGGGTCTACACACTTAAGGTTCAGTTACGCTAGGGTTATAGGGATATGTATATGCAGTAACCCGAATGTTGTTCGGAGTCCCGGATGAGATCCCGGACGTCAC
>NW_025270153.1:0-1414 GCF_018294505.1 Triticum aestivum | reverse complement strand
ATATAGAGCGCAAATGAATGAAAATAATTACTTCTGCAGCATTCTTCTCATGTCGACCCAAAGCTTTGGATCCTTATTCAGAGAGTCGTGGACGAGACATTCTGAGGTGTCAACTTTAATTACTAGCAGAATCCAGTGGAACCTGCGGACACGATACATGCACAGTACGTCATGCATAACTCATCGATTAGCCGGCCACATACCATGCATGGAGTAAACAAAAGAGAATGTGCTCAAGACAGAAACACTCACCCAAAATGGTAAGGAAATAGAATATCACTTTTGAGTTCCTGCTTTGTAAGAAACTGCCACAGGTCTGCCTCCATGTCGGCGGGGTGATGCTCCAACACATATCCATTAACGATGTGTGGGTCAATGAACCCAACATCATGGATGTTCCTTACTCTGCATTCCTTAATCTTCATTCTGCATGTATAATAGCGGACACAACAATATAGTTAGGACATATATATAGTGCAGGCAATATGAACGAGATGGAGTAGAAATAAATCACTTACAGAACGTAGCAACTGATGATAGATTTGTCGAGCTCGCGCAGATTGAAAAGCTGGAACAATTCACTCAGATGAATTTGTACATAGTAATGTTTGAAGTGATGCTCATATCTAACTTCCGCATAAATATATTCTTTGGCGTTTTTATTTTTTATGTAACCCTTGTACCATTTCAGCAGACCTTTCATTTGTGGAGGTAGATCCTGTTCCTGCGCAGGCTCGACGAGAGGCCCATTCTTCACATATGTAATTACTACCTCCTTCACTGGCGCCTCATCAAGGCCTAACAGTTCACGAAGAGTAATACCTAAGTTGGCCACTTGTTCTCTAGCATTCGTTACAGTCAATCCATGTGCTGCCGCAGCTGCTATGATATCGGGGTCATCCGGACCGGCGGCTTTCACTATAAGCGGGGCAATCGATTGTTTACTTTGTTCCCCGAGCTGGGCAACTCGTTTCCCGCTTTTTTTACTTTCTAATTCCGTTTTCTCGGCCTCCTCCAAGGCTTTGTTCTCCTGGTTCTCCGCCCGCTCTTTCTTCTCCTTCAACATGAGTGCCTGCCTACGAAGTTCACGTGCATAGTCGTCAGGCAGATTCTTCGCGGCTTGGGACGGTGTGCTCAAAAATGACTTAGCCCACTTCTTTTGCTCATCAGAAAATACTGGCTTGGGCTCGGGCTCTCTTTTCTTCTTGCAGTCCGCCTTCCATTTCTCATGATCAGTAGCCGCGGCCGCGGCAGTTTCCTCGGCACTACGTTCCCAAGGCCTTGTGGGGAGAGGCTTCAATGATGGCTCCGGTACCTTTGTGGTCTTAGGTACATAAGGGTCCGGGTTAATAATCCAGGACTGCTTCTGCTTCTTTGCCGGAGGTGGATTGGGGGGCGGCGTCTGATCACCCGC
>NW_025270152.1:0-1414 GCF_018294505.1 Triticum aestivum | reverse complement strand
GTCCCCTTTTCCTATAAAAAGGGCACGCTAGCCTCAACACAGCACAGCCCTTTCCCCAAACCAAGCCACGATGCCTGGCCCCATTGTTCACAATGAGACCACAGCGACCAACCTTGGAGGTTTTGTGACCGTGCTCGCAAACCTCACCCGCCGTGCCTATGCTTTAGAAGAGCCTCCTTAATATGTTGTGTACCAAGGACCCATGTACGGTGAGAGCCGTCAGTACTGGGCCACGGTGCACATTTACGGTAGGGGTCTGTCGCCAGAACGCCCCTACAGGTTCACTGGAAGGACAACTTCCTTTGAGCCACAAGCCATCCAACTGGCAGCCCGAGAAGCTATAGTCCAACTCCGGCACTTGTCGCCCAGAGTTAACTGTCGCTCGTTCTACTACTACCCCAGTCGTGACGGGTATGGTAGGCCGCCCCAGGTTGCCAACGGAGATCACGAGACAGACCCTGCACTATTGCACCTGGTGCGCTATGTAAGCGCACTAGAGCAACTGTTCGATCAAGTCACCCTTGATCTGATCGCAGCTCGTGGACAACTGGTTCGCCGAGCCCCGACGAGAGGAGAAACGGAGCCCCACGCCGACAACCCAGTCGTGCTGTTCGGACACCCAATCGATCCCCTGAGGTCTGCCCCAGCCATCAACAGAGTGCTTTGGTGTCCCCAGAAGCACTTCGACGTCTTTTGGGAACCCGTTCCAACGGGATTGTGGCCAGCAACCCCCGCGATGGTCATCACCACTTCCCCGACCCTGCAGCCCCTCAACCCCTACCAGCTAATCCCGACGGTGAAAACCGTGGAGAAACCTCGGCATCCGCCAGGCCAGCCCACTTAGAAATTAACGAAGTGGACTAAGTCGCTCGAGTAGTATCGAGCCTTAGTTTACCTCCGCTTGTAACGGTGTGACCTTGTATCGCTTTTATTTAATGTTGTCTGCTTGTGCGTCCCTATTTTTTTGGAGTAGTAGCTAAGCATATGTACGTTAGCGTACAGTTGCATTTTAAAATTTCGGGCGCAGCTACTAAGACCAACCCCGACGGCACCCACAGTAATGCGTCACATTTATGTGATATGTATATATGTGGCTTTGACCCGAGAACAGGATCGACAACCAGTTACCCTTCACCACGGTGGATAACCCAGCCCCAATGCTATATAAAGGCCACCTCGTGACCTTGCCGAGTACCCCTCACATTGTGCCCAACGCTCACAGCCATTTCCTTGCCATGCCGACCCCCAGTATTTACCTGAGAACCCCAGACGCAACCCCGGGTAGTTTTGTTAGATTATTGTGGGACTTTACCTGCAGTACCATGAGTGCCACCCATCCACCCTAGTATGAGTTGCTCAAATCGAGGATCACCCCATCCACCTCGAAGTATTGGGCAGTGGTGCACATCCCTCC
>NW_025270151.1:0-1414 GCF_018294505.1 Triticum aestivum | reverse complement strand
CCGAACTATCCGGTGCCTTTTATCGATCAGCTGAAGCAGCTGGTCGAACTGCACCAGGCGGCCGAACTAGCCATGAAGGACTTGATTATCCGGCTGTGGCCTGCAGAGCCAATTCCAAGCAGTTACTTCGGACTCGTGAAGCGGATTGTGGGCGCCTATCCTCGGCTTGATACTATCAAGCGATCAGTCTGTATAGAAGGTGCTCGTATGGTGCTTGCCCATGCGAAAGTGCATTGGGGGAAGCTTGATGCGGAGAAGCTGATAACTGAGGGGCCACCGGAGGGTAAGGAGCATCGCAAGCCCGAACTGTATTATGAAGGTGTAATTAAGGGTTCCCGCCTGGCGGTGGATAAGTGCACCAAAGACATTATATTTCCCCGAGGGAATTCTTGCCAATGTTTGTAATATGGGATGATGGCACTATTATTATATGTTGCCTGTTTTTTTTGAACATATGTTCTTGCTTTGCGGCTGTTTATTGTATGTAAATTCTGAGAGTTGGCCAGTCGTTGGCTTTAGCCCCCACATGAGCAGTACGGGGGTGTTCGGGGTATTTCTGAACACTCTTTATCCCATGAATGGGTCCTTATAAGGAGGTGTTTCGCACCACGAACCATGCAATCAGACTATAGGGCTTTACTACTCTCACTTAGCCATAGGAATTCGAGTATGGTTGGCGCAGCCCCTAGTGTTCAGAAGGCCGGACTAGGGGCTCTATTGGCACCTGATCGGAAGACTGATCCATCACAATCTGCATTTTATAGTGGCATTATGCGGAATAAATCTTTAAGGATTTTACAACCTCTCGAACAGCTCACCGGCTCTCGCAGCATCATGGCAGTCGGTTTTCGGCTTTCTCTACTGATGCGCTCGTCCAGCTGAATCAGGACACAATCGCAGTAGTTCTCCCGGTGCTACCTTAGCCGACGGAACGGAACGTAAGGTACCAAAACATGGGAGCCGGGCAAACCCAACCAATGACCCAAGACATGATTCAGAGCTGATGCATATAGTGCTATAAGTTCGGGGTGCCGAGCGACCGAACAGGTGGTCGGACTTTGTTGCCATATTGTGCAGCCCCTGTCATAACCAGGCGTAACACGAAGCGTGGCTGCCGTATTGTGGCAAAGAGGCGTCGATGACAAACGATGGCCGATGCATGTTATTTAAGTCTACGCATTGCAGCAGGATGATATGACTATGCATATGAATGCGATTTATGATTAGGAAAGAGAGATGGTTTTTTGGCGGAACCTCTGGTGGCTAGACTGGAGGGGGCTGTGAATGGATCAAAGGTGAATCCGAACTGCCGTCTACCTACATGGTCCTGTCCTTGTGTGTCCGGGCCGACTTCACGCCGCCAAACCTGTTCTACATAAAAGTTAGTTTGTAAAGGTAAGTGCGCGGAGGCCAC
>NW_025270150.1:0-1414 GCF_018294505.1 Triticum aestivum | reverse complement strand
GTTGTCGTGTGCTTGTTCACATCTGTTTGAAGACTTTGACTGAAGACTTTCTCAATTTTCTCAGTTCAATTTCTTCAGTCTGTTGGTCTTCATCCCGTGTTATCCCGTGTTTACGCTTTCTCTACTCTGTGCTTGTCTTCGTTTCATCATGATGACTATGCTTGTGTCCTGTTATGTTTACTTTTGAGTACTTATTCTGCTGCAAGTAGTTCTTCGCTAAGGAATTTCCTCGCCAGCAAATTCCTCAGTGAAGAATTCATACAAATCGCCTATTCACCCCCCCTCTAGTCGATATAACGCACTTTCAGACTCATACACAAAGTTCATAATAAGAAAATAAACACTTCTTCAAACACTTGTTTATGTCCAAATTTGCACACAAATAATCAAATACACACTTGTTCATGTCATGATTTGCACAGACCAACACAATCTAAGAACTAAAATCATACAACGTTAATCTTCAATTAACAGTAGGCAGCATGGGGCGTCGTGGAGGATCGTCAGAAGAGGACGAGCACATGGCGATGGAGATCTTGAGCCGTGCTGGCCAGCGACGGGGCAGGGAGGCGCGCGACGGGGAGATATTTGTGTCGTGGTCGAGCCGGCGACAGTCGTCATGAGGTGCCTTCGGTGGGAGACGACGGCGAGGCTGGTAAGGCTAGCGGATGCGCTCAGTCAGGGAGGCAGGAAGGATGCCGGGAAGTGAGCTCCGGGAGCAAGAACAAGGCAGGGAGGAAGGAGGAGATATCCGAGTGGAGGTAAGGCGAGCACCGGCCGCCGAGATGACCAGATATGGCAGCAATGGTGACCTGTAACCTAGTCCCTTTCGTTTCTTCTCTCTCCCTCTTGTGATATCGGGGAGGAAATGGGGTGGGAGTGCGAGCCGAGACATGTTTCTGAAGGGGTACCACTTATATATATCGATGGCATGTTGGCTATAATTACTGCAAAGTGGAGCGGCAAGGTTTTGTGGGAGGGGTGAGAAGCGAGTTGGGGACGAGGAAAGCTTTCTGTAGGTGCTTTTGCTTCAGAGTGCAATTGGGAAGGTGGCTTCTATCAAGCCAAGCAGCATATGTCAGGTGTTTGTTTGGCTTTGTGCTTTTAGGGGCCTAAATGCACCAAAAACCGAAGCTCAAGCCCAAACAACATAGGGCCTTGACTTTTTAGGCTTCAAACTACAAGCAGGCTCGTCAAGTTTATCAGGACCCACTTCAATACGATTGAAATGCCGGTCAAACAAAAACACACGATCGAAATGAATAGATTTCTGCTAGCGTCACACGGAAGTTAAAAAAGAGAAAAACGGAAGGAATCAATCACTTGTGAGGAAGTTCAAAAGTAAAAGAAAGTTCATAAAAAAGAAAAAGAATATCCACTAAAAAAATGGACCCTAATATCCGGGGCAGGTCAA
>NW_025270149.1:0-1414 GCF_018294505.1 Triticum aestivum | reverse complement strand
TTCATTATGTGATGAATTTGCAAATAGGCATGGCAATTATGGAAAGAGGGAAGGTTGATTGATCTCGCTGATGCATCATTGGTTTCCAAGAGTAACCCAATAGAGATGATGAGATGCATTAACATAGCATTGTTGTGTGTACAAGATAATGCATCTGATAGACCAACCATGGCCGATGTTGTTGCGATGCTAAGCAATCAGAGAATGATCATGGCCGAGCCTAAACAACCAGCATATTTCAATGTAAGAGTGGAAAATCATGGGGCATCTTGTGCTCCCGAATCATGCAGTATTAATGATATTACCATATCGGTCACAGTTCCTAGATAGTATTTTCCTATGTCATGTGGTTTTCATTGTCCCAGTTTAGTGTGCACTTTACCATAATTGTTGTATAGTGGTTAAGTTTAAGTGGTGTTAAGAATATGACATTATATCCTCTCAAAAGTATAAAAAAATAGTATTTTATCCATAAATTCCTATTGTATAAACAAAAAAAATATCAAGACTCTAACCTATCAAGAGGAAATTACAAGTGACCCCCTAATATGTTATGCCATTGTTGATGTAGAAATAAAGAGATGTGTTGTTGACGTAATGCATACCAGTGGTTTTCCCGTAATCATGTTTGTAAGATAATTGGTCATACTTATAGAATTTGTTTCATAAGTATCACCACTAACAGACAATATTTTAGTTCCAACAATTCTTTATGTTACTAGTTGCTTGACAACACAACCTTGTGTTAGTGATGACAATAAGCAAAAGTGCATGATTTATAGCAGCCCGAGGCTAGTTCTCCAGATTCTTTTGTGTTATAATTATTATATCGTGATAATTATTTGCTCGTTGCATTCATGATGGCATCATTTTTGTTGCATCGGCAGTACATTGCACTCGTACCGGAATTATCAAGGTGTTTTAATAAAATTATATATGTTTGTTGATTGTCACTTCTCTAGAAGAGGTGAACATTAGCCCTTTCCATCATTGACCTTTTTCAGACCAATCAGACACATGGACGCGACCAGACCACGAGATCATTTAAAACATATTTTATACAGCGGGATTAAACGGTCTCGTAACGAGTCGGAAGGTTGCGAGCAATCATATTATATTATAACTAGCCGCCTGTCAAATTTCATCTGATTCGGAGGGCGTTTGATACTTGACCCATTAAACGAGTGAGGCACTATAACCGGTTTAAATTGTAGGTATTATCCTAAATCAAATGTCTAAGCAGATAGCCGATTTCCCCCATATCTCGATACCCTAAAGGCCCACTAAAACTTACCCTAATCGGAAGCCGTCCGATCACAATTGGATGGCCTGAAAATGCCCAAAACCCAGCCTATTAGTCCACTGCAATGAATAGCAGAGGCAACCTGCCTTATTTGAAACCATACAGGGAGTT
>NW_025270148.1:0-1414 GCF_018294505.1 Triticum aestivum | reverse complement strand
TTGAGCCATATGTATGTGTTGTTCCTACCTTGCTATGCCTGCTATGCTTAGAGTCGTGTCAGGTCTGGTTCATCTAGGTGATGGGCTAGAGTGAAATGATTATGTCGGTAATGAGAGTGGTGTGGTGAACACGATTTGGTAAAGGTATCGATGAGAGGCCATGTAGGAGTACATGGTGGGTTGTTTCATTGAAGCCGACCTTAAGCACTGAGATCTGTATGTGTGATTTAAGATATAGCTACTACCATGCATTGGGCCCTGAAATATGACCCCGCTCGACTTCTTATTCACCCTAGCTCTCTGTCCAGGAGTTGCAAGTAGTTTCTGGTGTTTGTAGCCTACTGGAGGCCGTGGACAGCGCTGACCATAGGGGTGGGCTGTGATGCGGTAGGTACGTGGCCGGGTGTACCGAATACCCGTTAGGTATCTCGGGAACCCTGTTCACATCGTTTGGGGCCGTATGGGAAACCTCGGCCGGACTCCCTGCGGATGGAACCTGGATAGGCGATAAACCTGGACTAGAGGCTTAAGTGTTTAGGTAGGTCGTGGTCTACACCCACGTCGGCTTTCGCTTGAAGTCTGCCGAGCACATGTCGTGTGCAGACGCTAAGTGGTGGAAACATGTATGAAGAAGTACACCCCTGCAGGGTTATCATGATCTATTCGAATAGCCGCGTCCGCGGTAAAGGACTACTTGGTTGCCTATACAGCTCATAGACAAGTAAATGGAAACTACTAAAAGCCTCAAGATAAGTGTGAGTGCCGAGGATGGCTCTTCTGTAGGAAGACGGAGGCGGATCCTCGGTAGTGTATTGAAGTGGTGAGTAGTGGACTCATGTGCGCAAAACCATTTCAAGTTGAAGTATCGTAGGATAGTCTAGCCAAGAGTCAAAGCTGGCTTGCTGCAATAACTCCACCAACCCTTCTTGATAATATGTATGTATGTAGGATCTGATGTAAGTCTTGCTGAGTACCTTTGTACTCATGTTGCTATAATTTACATTTTTACAGAAGACGCTGCAACCCCTTCTGATGGGTTCTATGTAGACATTGACATCAACGAGTAGGCTAAAGGCCCAGGTGGTGACCCTGAGCTTGTGAAGGACCACGTAGTATAGCTAGGCTTTCCAAGCCTCTTTTATCTTTCTAGTTGTCTGTACTCAGACAAGTTACTTCCGCTGCTGGTTTGTATGACTGTATGACTTGAATGTTGGGTCGTGAGACCCGTACCTTTGTGTATGTTATGTATGGCTCCCTGAGCCTTAAATAAAGTACTTGTATCGTAGAGTCATGTTGTGATGCTTCGTTGTATTTGCACATATCGAGCATATTGTGTGTATGATTGAAATGCTTGGTATGTATGGGATCTGACTATCTAGTTGTTTATCTTTAGTAGCCTCTCTTACCGGGAAAT
>NW_025270147.1:0-1414 GCF_018294505.1 Triticum aestivum | reverse complement strand
ACTCTAGAGTGTTACCGAAGTAGACGAGTTGGTGTAGACCATACTTGCAGTCCCTCCAACCGTTGACAACGATCTCGCCCTCGAACAATCTCTAGAACAGAAGACCGAAAGCATGGCCTCCCTACTTGGTTGCAAGCATACAGTCTGGATGATCCAGTAGAATTTCCCCGTCCAAAGCTTCTTATTATGAGGATTGGAGGAACTAGATCAAGCTCTACTTAGTCATCTAGGACCAACTAGAACTAGAGCTATAAGAACTAGAGGAGGCTCCCAAACTTGTGTGTAGAAAAGGGCCAAGACCTCCACTATATACAGGTTATAGGGGAGAGGGGCAGCCAATAGGAGGGGCAGGACTCCCCTCCCCTTGCGCTGGCCAACAAGGGAAGGGGAGTCCTTCCCCTTCCCCAATTTGGTATCCCCTAGAGGGAAAGGGGCGGGCCTCCCCACTTGGGCCTTGGTGGGCCAAGGTCCTTCCACCACTTGGCCTTTTAAGGCCCATTGGTATTAAATTAAATATGAAAGCCCTCTAACAATTACTAGAGCATATCATATATAATCTAACACCTTTGGAAACATTTTTCGACAATAGATTAATTATCAGTAATTCCCGGTATTACCCGATATTCTTCGAAACCCTTGTTGTGACCTCGAAATGCTTTCTGTTCCACTCGCACTATTCTGAATATCAATGAAGCAATTTCATAAATGAATCCTCGATACTCTCATCCTACTAACCCTCAGCGGATCATGATTACCTTACGATTGTGACCCTATAGGTTTGGTAAATCATAGACATGAACGAAACCCCTTCGTTCAATGACCGATATTGGAACTGTGGACGTCCATATCGACCCCTATGATTACACGAATGGCATGTGCTTGAACCTTTGGTTATCGTGCAATGTTCCCTTTTCTTTGCAATACTTTACAATATCGGGGTGCATCGGTATCCTCCTGTGTCATCACCAAGCTCACTGTACCATTCCCCTCATTACCAGTTTTGTTCTTCTTTCTCGTTGAAGTGTTTCGAGATCACCGTGACATAGCCACATGTGTCTCGCCAGACGATGAAGGATGTCGTCACACCGAGAGCAGGACGGAGCCAGGATTTCGACATAGGAGGGGCAAGGCTTCACACTAAGTCTCATACGCGAAGGCGATGTGGTAAAAAAAGTCTTAGGTTCTAGTCTAATGGAGATGGCATGATGCAAACTTATCTTTTTTTTATCTATTCATCGCATTCACATGAACAAAACTTGAAAGAAAATTGACAGCTGACAAAAAAATTCACAACACTAGAAACACAAGATAATCTTATTAACCAATAATTTGTAGTAATGCAATGTAGGTGAATAATACATTACCTAATTTCTTTATTTGTTGGAATTGGCGAGATGGACCTCACTGATTCAAC
>NW_025270146.1:0-1414 GCF_018294505.1 Triticum aestivum | reverse complement strand
CCATTTCTCTGCTTTGACGTTGATGTTTGCCCAACAGACACCCTCAATGATGACCAAGGTGGAGTGCAGGACATCGAGGACATGATATGAACCGCCGTTCCAGACGCCCGCCTCGGGGAAGGAGCACTCCATCCCGCTGATAACAATGTTTTGAAAGAGGAGATGACGGATTTGGTGGAGGAGAGGAACTCCCTCAAGGACGAAAAGAGGAGCCCTCTATACAGAAAAGTATGTGATGTTTTATCGAATCACCATCGCAGCAACCTTACTATGGCCTGACGTTCCCTTTATTCGACGGTCTTGATTGTAACTCAAGTGCTTGTGATGTTGCATTCTGGCAGCTTTTGATGCTGCTTTGTCAAGTGCTTGTGTGGTGGTTTCGATTTGACTTAGAAGACCGCCGCTTCGCTCCTCCGGGTTTGCTTATTCCCGGGTCGCCGCTGCTCCCACGATGGAGCAAACGCTTGTTTTGTTTTTCTGTAGCATTCACCATGCATGTCTCGTGTGATCCTTGTGCAGGCCGTATAGCACTAATTGGACTACGGTGGTCTGATGACACCTTCCCTTGTCCATGGAGGATCCTCATTAGGCAAGAACAATTGCCACCGCTGATCCGAAGCTCGTGCCAGGGGAAGGGATTCTGTCATTGCCTTCTATGTGGGTGGTGAGTGCAGGCTCTGCTCATCCTAGTTCAGCATTCATCAGGAATATGTGAATGCCTGGTTAGAAAATCAATAAATATAATGTGTGTCGGAATTTTTGCTGACTACATTTTATTGGACACTCCGTAAAACCTGATCCGAGCTTACGAGTACATGTTGTAAACTAATTAAGGCATGCTATGTATACTCCTTATGAGGCAAGCCGTGGGATCATCAACCTCTCCTCTTTCGATAAGTGTTCTGCTCCTATTCCTGTCACGCTGCTCCTCATCTTCCACCAGCTAATCGACGACCTGGTTGAGACAATCAAGAAGGCTCTGTCGCAGGCACTCTTGCTCTACTACCCTATGGCCGGCCGCCTCGTTGCCAGACCCGAGGGGCGCCGATCCACACCTCGTGCTCCTTATAGCTGAGTCATTGCTTACGTAACAGAGGACGTGATCTGAAACGCGCTTCCCCAGTGGCATGACTAACGTATTAGGGTATGTGGCCGCCCAATTTGCTGAAGTAAAATGCCAATCGAGTTGTTCCAGTAACGGATTTGTCTGCATATTGCTCCATGTAAACGCTCGCCCCTTGATGGGAAGCTCCACCATAGAGAGTGAACGTATAATATCATTAAAGACGAGTATATCATTTGCATCACCACCGCTATTGTTACGGTTATCAGGCGCACAGATATAGTTAAAATCTCCAACGAGAAGTCAATCCTCTCCGTCAGGAATTTCAAGTTCAGATAACCAGGATGTAAA
>NW_025270145.1:0-1414 GCF_018294505.1 Triticum aestivum | reverse complement strand
CGAATCATGTTAGCAATTGCCGCATTTTATGATTATGAAATTTGGCAGATGGATGTCAAAACTGCATTCCTGAATGGATTTCTGGAAGAAGAGTTGTATATGATACAACCGGAAGGTTTTGTCGATCCAAAGGGAACTAACAAAGTGTGCAAGCTCCAGCGATCCATTTATGGACTGGTGCAAGCCTCTCAGAGTTGGAATAAACGTTTTGATAGTGTGATCAAAGCATTTGGTTTTATACAGACTTTCGGAGAAGCCTGTATTTACAAGAAAGTGAGTGGGAGCTCTGTAGCATTTCTGATATTATATGTGGATGACATATTACTGATTGGAAATGATATAGAATTTCTGGATAGCATAAAGGGATACTTGAATAAAAGTTTTTCAATGAAAGACCTCGGTGAAGCTGCTTACATATTAGGCATTAAGATCTATAGAGATAGATCAAAACGCTTAATTGGACTTTCACAAAGCACATACCTTGACAAAATTTTGAAAAAGTTCAAAATGGATCAAGCAAAGAAAGGGTTCTTGCCTGTGTTACAAGGTGTGAAATTGAGTAAGACTCAATGCCCGACCACTGTAGAAGATAGAGAGAATATGAAAGATGTTCCCTATGCATCAGCCATAGGATCTATCATGTATGCAATGCTGTGTACCAGACCTGATGTATGCCTTGCTATAAGTTTAGCAGGGAGGTACCAAAGTAATCCAGGAGTGGATCACTGGACAGCGGTCAAGAACATCCTGAAATACCTGAAAAGGACTAAGGATATGTTTCTCGTATATGGAGGTGACAAAGAGCTCATCGTAAAAGGTTACGTTGATGCAAGCTTTGACACTGATCTGGACGATTCTAAATCGCAAACCGGATACGTGTTTACATTAAACGGTGGAGCTGTCAGTTGGTGCAGTTCTAAACAAAGCGTCGTAGCGGGGTCTACATGTGAAGCGGAATACATAGCTGCTTCGGAAGCAGCAAATGAAGGAGTCTGGATGAAGGAGTTCATATCCGATCTAGGTGTCATACCTAGCGCATCGGGTCCAATGAAAATCTTTTGTGACAATACTGGTGCAATTGCCTTGGCAAAGGAATCCAGATTTCACAAAAGGACCAAACACATCAAGAGACGCTTCAACTCCATCCGGGATCTAGTCCAGGTGGGAGACATAGAGATTTGCAAGATACATACGGATCTGAATGTTGCAGACCCGTTGACTAAGCCTCTTCCACGAGCAAAACATGATCAGCACCAAGGCTCCATGGGTGTTAGAATCATTACAGTGTAATCTAGATTATTGACTCTAGTGCAAGTGGGAGACTGAAGGAAATATGCCCTAGAGGCAATAATAAAGTTATTATTTATTTCCTTATAATCATGATAAATGTTTATTATTCATGCTAGAATTGTAT
>NW_025270144.1:0-1414 GCF_018294505.1 Triticum aestivum | reverse complement strand
GAGACTACGGTCGAATGCTTGTGTTCGGCTGTAGTCTTAGAAACGTGTGTTTTTCCCTTTTCACTCGGAAGTGAATTATTTTTGACATTTAGTCGATTGGTTCTTCGCAGAACTCTTGTGATCTTGTGACTCGCTACTCAGAACTGGAACAGAAGCATACTCAAGTCGAGCTGAGCTTGAAGCTGGTTCAGGAGAAGCTGACAAAGGCAAAGGAGGAGACTGAAGGTATGTTTGGTGAGACCTTGACGACTGCTTTTCCTCTTGCTTGTTTCAACATCTGATCTTGCTGTGTCTTGCAGGTAAGGTAAGGGAGGCCCAGCAGAAGAAAGACCTTGAGCTAGCTGAGAAGATCAAGCTTGCTGACGAGAAGTTGGCTTCAGTCACCAAGCTCGAACAAGACAATACCAACCTGAAAACTGCTCTTGGGATTGCCAACAAAGAAGTCAGTCGACTGAGAACTGACAAAGCTGCCTTGACCGACCAAGTCAGCAAATTGACTGAGAAGAAGACTGAACTGGAGGCCTTCCTGAGTGGCTTTGCCAAGAAGCTGTTTCTTATGCTCGAAGGTAAACCTCCATGTTTGGCAAATATTTCCAACTGTGGCTTCTTCCATTCGACTATCCCCTTGACTTAGTGATCACCCTTGCAGAATTTTGTCAAAACTTTGAAGAAGAAACCAGCCGACTGGAGCCAAACCTTGACCCTATCAATTCTCCGGTGAATGACGAGGTTGCCATGGATATTTTCCGACTGGAGTCTCGCGTTGCAGCTGTCGTGGATTATCTCGCAAGGCTGAAGGCCGCCACATCTCGCATCGACTCGACGCTCTGGCCTGAGGAGACACTTCAGAATGACCTTGAGTCACTAATGGCCCGCTTGAACACGATCCCTGGTCGAGTGCAGGAATGGAAGAAGTACTCGGCTCGGTGTGGTGCAGATGTCGCTCTGTGTCTGGCCCGAGTCCACTGCAAAGATGCACGAGAGGAGAAGCTGGCGGCTCTTCGGGTGGCCAATACCAAGAAGCACGACTTCAGGTCCTTTATGGAGACTTTCCTTGCAGCTGCCACTCGGATCGCCGACGGAATTGACCTTGATGAATTTGTTGCACCTTCCAGCCCTCCACAGGAGGGGTAAAAAACTTCTTCTGGCTCGACTCTTTTAAATTTGCCTCGGTATGCCGAGTGGAATTGTATCCGACAAACTTTAACAGGCTTGGCGCCTGAGCACTTTCGGTTCCTTTAGACATCGATTCAAACTTGAATTTGACGCTTGAATATGATTGCCTTTGGCTCAAAATGTCCTTTGCAGGTTCAAAGCAAGGTGCCTGTGCTTAGGCGAGCGCTTGGACTGCAGCTAAGCCTCCGAGTGAGAGGGTCGCTCTTCACTCGGTAGGATTTTTGTAACTTAGGCGAGC
>NW_025270143.1:0-1414 GCF_018294505.1 Triticum aestivum | reverse complement strand
GGGTGACTATAAAGGTAGACTACGGGTATCTCCGAAAGTGTCTGTTGGGTGACATGGATCAAGACTGGGATTTGTCACTCCGTATGACGGAGAGGTATCACTGGGCCCACTCGGTAATGCATCATCATAATGAGCTCAGAGTGACCAAGTGTCTGGTCACGGGATCATGCATTACGGTACGAGTAAAGTGACTTGCCGGTAACGAGATTGAACGAGGTATTGGGATACCGACGATCGAATCTCGGGCAAGTAACATATCGATAGACAAAGGGAATAGCTACGGGGTTGATAGAATCCTCGACATCGTGGTTCATCCGATGAGATCATCGTGGAGCATGTGGGAGCCAACATGGGTATCCAGATCCCGCTGTTGGTTATTGACCGGAGAGTCGTCTCGGTCATGTCTGCTTGTCTCCCGAACCCGTAGGGTCTACACACTTAAGGTTCAGTTACGCTAGGGATGTAGGGATATGTATATGCAGTAACCCGAATGTTGTTCGGAGTCCCGGATGAGATCCCGGACGTCACGAGGAGTTCCGGAATGGTCCGGAGGTAAAGATTTATATATGGGAAGTCCTGTTTCGGGCATCGGGACAAGTTTCGGGGTTATCGGTATTGTACCGGGACCACCAGAAGGGTCCCGGGGGTCCACCGGGTGGGTCCACCTGTCCCGGGGGGGCCACATGGGCTGTAGGGGGTGCGCCTTGGCCTAATGGGCCAAGGGCACCAGCCCCACATAGGCCCATGCGCCTAGGGTTTGAAGGGGGAAGAGTCCTAGGAGGGGAAGGCACCTCCTAGGTGCCTTGGGGGGGAGGGAAACCCCCCTTGGCCGCCGCACCCCCTAGGAGATTGGATCTCCTAGGGCCGGCCACCCCCCCTTGGCCCTCCTATATATAGTGGGGGAGAGGAGGGACTTAATACCTGAACGCCTTGGCCTTTGGTTGCCTCCTTCTCCCTCCCCAACACCTCCTCCACCTCCATAGTGCTTAGCGAAGCTCTGCCGGAGTACTGCAGCTCCATCAACACCACGCCGTCGTGCTGCTGCTGGTGCCATCTCCCTCAACCTCTCCTCCCTCCCTTGCTGGATCAAGAAGGAGGAGACGTGGCTGTTCCGTACGTGTGTTGAACGCGGAGGTGTCGTCCGTTCGGCGCTGGTCATCGGTGATTTGGATCACGTCGAGTACGACTACATCATCACCGTTCTTTTGAACGCTTCCGCTCGCGATCTACAAAGGTATGTAGATGCATCTAATCACTCGTTGCTAGATGAACTCCTAGATGATCTTGGTGAAACGAGTAGGAAATTTTTTGTTTTCTGCAACGTTCCCCAACAGTGGCATCATGAGCTAGGTCTATGCGTAGTTCTTCTTGCGCGAGTAGAACACAATTTGTTGTGGGCGTAGATTTGTCAACT
>NW_025270142.1:0-1414 GCF_018294505.1 Triticum aestivum | reverse complement strand
GTCTCCGGCCACCCCTCGCTCCCCCGACTAGCTCAGAAGCTCCGCCACAACCCCCTCTTCCTCCCCACCGCTTCACGGGCCTCCGGAAGCCCTGCATCGCCGCCACGTCGCCGTTCCCCTCTTCGGGCTCCGACCATCATCGCCGTCATATTCGCCGTCTCCAGCGCGTCTCCGAGCCCGCTTCGACGCCCACTGCAACCGCGGTGAGCCCCCGAGTCGTTTCCCCCTTCTCCCCTGGTCTCTTTCGACCTCTAGGCCTTAGCCCCACCTTGGCCGAGAGCTCCACGCCGCCGGCGATGTCGCCGTCGTGGCCACGGTCACCGTAGCGCCCAACCGAGCACACTATCACTAGGTTTGTATATAAAAGAAAACTACAAAAAATAGAATTGAGATTGCCTCTTCATCTTTTTAATGTCTTCCGTGAAAATGATGGAAAGGAAAATTGTGCTCAAGTGTTAGAAGAAAAAGTTTATAAAATGTTTGGCACTAAATATTTGAATGATGAGCATGATTGCAATGTTGTTAGTATGAATTCTTTGAATATCCATGATGCTAATGATATGCAAAGCCACAAGCTTGGGGATGCTATGTTTGATGAAGATGATATTTTTCTTCCCCCAAGTTTTGATGAGCAAATTTATTATGATGTTAGCATGCCTCCTATTTATGATGATTATGTTGATGAAAGTGGTTTCGGATAGGTCATGACTTTATTTAGTGATGAATCCACTATTTCGGAAGAGGTTCCAATTGGTTATGAGAACAAAGTTGCTATCTATGATGATTATTGTGATGACATGTATGCTATAAAGAATAATGATAACCATGAAACTTGTCATCATGATTTTAATTTCAATTGGATTATGCCTCACATAATAGTTATTTTGTTGAGTTTGCTCACACTATTCCGAATGAGAAGAATTTTTCTTATGTGGAGAGTAGTAAAATTTATATGCTTGTGCATCATGAGAATAATGCTTTATGTAATGGTTATTTTGTTGAATTCATTCATGATGCTACTGAAAATTATTATGAGAGAGGAACATGTGCTCTTACATATTGCAATAATATCAAGTTTCCTCTCTATGTGTTGAAATTTTTGAAGTTGCACTTGTTTTGCCTTCCTATGCAAGTTGATTCTTGTTCCCATAAGTTGTTTGCTCACAAAATTCCTATGCATAGGAAGTGGGTTAGACTTAAATGTGCTTGTCATATGCTTCATGATGCTCCCATTATGCTTCAATTCATATCTTTTGTGTGAGCATCATTGAAATCATCATGCCTAGCTAGAAAGCCAATAAAGAAAAGCGCTTGTTGGGAGACAACCCAACATTTATACCTATTGTTTTGGTGTGTCCACATGATTAAGCTACTGTAGTAATCATGTTTTATAGCTTTTGTTTCAATAAAGTGC
>NW_025270141.1:0-1414 GCF_018294505.1 Triticum aestivum | reverse complement strand
GAGTATCATAAGAAACCCGAATACTATAAATTATTTCCACATTAAAAGAGTAATGTTCAGAAAAAGGGTAATCATAATCATGACAAGTTTTATAAATATAATCATCACTACTTTTTATAGCATAAGTGTCATCACAATAATCATCATAAGTAGCAACTTTGTTCTCATCATAATCAATTGAAACGTCTTCCAAGATAGTGGAATCATTACTATATGAAGTCATGACCTATCCAAATCCACTTTCATAATTGTCACAATAAGATTCAACATCCTCCAAAATAGTGGGATTACTACTTCCTAAATTTGACACTCTTGCAAACCCACTTTCATCAATATAATCATCATAAGTAGGAGGCATGCTATCATCATAAAAAATTTGCATATCAAAACTTGGAGGCTAAAAATATCATCTTCATTAAACATAGCATCCCCAAGCTTGGGACAAACATTAATTTCAGCAAATATATTCTCAAACTCGTCATTCTCATCAAACATAGCATCCCCAAGCTTGGGCCTTTTCATATCAAAAGCATAATCGCTCTCATCATTAACTATACGGATAGCACCAATAGTATAGCAATTATCATCATCACAATGAGTAGTAGGAGCAACATCATTTGGGAGGGATACCTTTCTACCTTTGCTTCTCCGTCTTTTCTTTTTCTTCTTCACATCATGTGTGGGTTTGACCCTCTTTTTTGAGCTCCTTATTGATGAGATTGGTTGAATAGAAGGCTCCTCCTCGTTACCTGATTCATCATAAGAAATAATAGGAGGATATTGGGAAGTCTCTTCCCTTTCATTAGTATTCTCTTCATCTTATATTTGTTTCCTTGTCTTTATGTAATTGGCAATATAAGGATTCTCAATGCAATTCACCGCACAATACATAAAAATTTCTTCTAGATCAAAATCAAGAACTTTATCAAGGACAAATTCTGGAAGATCCTTAGTTATACGTTTCATTTCTTCATAACCCAAAAGCAAACTAAGTTCATTATGATGTGCAAGGGAAATCAAGTCATCATAATTTTTGGACATGATACGATCATGAAACAATTTGCATTGGGTATCGAAATGATCACGTTCATTGCAAAGTTCACAAGGACGGCAAAGAAAGTTTAAATTTTCAGCACAAACATCTAGCCTTTCTTGCAACCATTTAGTTTCCAAATACTTATGCCTCTTGCAAAATCTATTTTCCCTATTTGGTGTGTAGTTGCAAGCTCTATGGACTCCACAGAAATTGACATGCTTATAAGAGACATTTTCATCATGACTAGTGCAATCATCATTAGTACTATGGATATTCAAAGAGTCCATACTAACAACATTGCAATCATGCTCATCATTCAGAGATTTAGTGCCAAACATTCTAATGCATTTTTCCTCTAGCAACTGGGCACAATTATCG
>NW_025270140.1:0-1414 GCF_018294505.1 Triticum aestivum | reverse complement strand
CGCCACATGCACCCTCCTCGAGATATCCTGCGGTGAAGGTGGCCCGTCCTGAGCACGGATCGTACTCGGTGCCGGCTGGCTCGCACCCTTCTTAGTCTTTCTTTTGCGTGCCTTCTTCTTCTCCTGTAATGGGACCGAGTTCTGCTCACAGACCGCCTTCTTGAGTGTGTTGGGGCTGATAATATTTCGCACCTCGCCTATCTGAGGCTCGGTGAAGTCGGCAGCTGGAGGCGTCTCCTGAGAGCTGAACGCCAGACGGCGCCTATTGCAACTTGGCTTCTCCGCGGTACGAGCTAGATCGCACACGTCTTTTGTTGGGTTTGGTTCTTGAGAAGGAGGCCCCATGAAGTCGCCATCGTACCCATGCTCGGCAAAGTACTGATCGACGTTGCCAAATGTATCATCGTCGTCGTCGTCGTCGTTCTGATCCTGTGCCATATGTATGTTTGGATCCAGTGGCATAGGGATGTCCGGCACCGTTACGGCGGTCTTGCCATGGGGCCGACTTGGCGCCGGCATGACTGGTGGTGTTGTCTTTGGGGTGGTGTCCCCCGCCCCCAAACGAATCTGGCTCTTCGGCCAAAGCAGGGGCCAGCTCAGGCAGGCGCTGAGGGTCATCACGTCATCATCGTCGGCCCCGACGGGTCGAATCGGAGGTAACAAGTCGTCGCAGCCTGGCAGCACCCGAACCAGTTGAACCCTAAACAAGTTGGGTGGCATCTGGGTACCGTGGAACAAGGGGTTGCCCGGTTGAACGATTTTGCCCTTGGCGACATCCACCAACTCGTTGTTCACGAAGTGGAGGAGAGTGCACGGAACGTCGGCGGCGCCCTGCGAAAACATGTAGGGCGTCAGGGATGCCCAGTCAAAGGCAAGGAGATGAAGTCCTCGGCCGAGAGAGGCTTAATTAGTTATCGTGATGATGGCGTCGAGCTCGGCTAATGTCGAGGCACCGCCAACGGCGGGCGTGCAGTTGACGGAGCGGCCGCTTGCTGAAGAGGTGCCGGCCGGCGTACACCCGGGTGCATTAAGCTCCCGTGCCGGCGTCGGAGACACCAATGCCGCCTCCGCCGGAGGCACCAATGGCCCCGCCATCGCATTATGCGAGTTGCTGGCCGTGAAGCTAGGAATCGGGGGCGGCCCCTGTTGGCCGCCCGCAATCCACGCACTCAACCCCGAGATCAAGGTAGGCACAAGGGCGGTGATCGTCGCTCCGAGTCGTTGTTCCACTTGCTCTTGGACAATCTCCGGAATCCGCGCCACCTGTGCCTTGAGTTCTTGAACCTCTCGTGCCTGGCTTTCCGAGCTGGTCTTTTTCTCCTTCCGCACACCAGCGGTATAGTATGACCCCCATTTTGTCGACAAGCCTTTGCCGGCCACACGACCAGCTGACGTCGGCTTACTGAGCTTATCC
>NW_025270139.1:0-1414 GCF_018294505.1 Triticum aestivum | reverse complement strand
TGGAGCTTGGAGCAACAATGGAGCTTAGAGGTGGAAGAGGTAGTCAACTAGAGGTAGAAGACATCCCTTATATAGTCGGGGAAAAGATCCAACCGTTATCCACTAGTTCTGCCCGCGACTCACGGTACTACCGCTCCAGGGGAGCGGTATTACCGCGACAACAAGCGGTACTACCGTGTGAGACCACGGTACTACCGTGGCAGCTCCACAGGCCGGACCAAGCCTGAGCTAGGAGCGGTACTACTGCTGGCGCGGTACTACCGCTCCCCCTGCGGTACTACCGCAAGGCAGGAGGGTCACGGCCTGGGAAGGGCGCGGACGAAATAAATTTCATCCGTGCCTACTTCCGCAGAAACTAGGGTGGTACAAAAACCCGACGCGGTACTACCGCCCACAAGGCGCAGTACTACCGTGGTAGGCACGGATGTAAAAAATTACATCCGCGCCTACTACCGCGACGCAGCGGTACTAGGCGGAAGGGCCACGGTACTACAACTCCATGGGAGCGGTACTACCGTGGGCCCCGCGGTACTACCGCGCGGGGCGAGCGGTACTACCGTGGGTGCCGCGGATGTAAAAAAAGTTACATCCGCCCCTACTACCACACCGGAGCGGCACTAGGCCAGAGTGCGGCGGTACTACCGCGCCAACGGAGCGGTACTACCGTGAGGGGCACGGATGTAAAAAATTACATCCGCCCCTACTACCGCGCTGGAGCGGCACTAGGCCAAGGTACCGCGGTACTACCGCGCCCGAGGGGCGGTACTACCGTGGCCTGCCGCGGTACTACCGCATGCACAGCAGTAGTCGACAGTTTTTCGCACAACCATGATAACGAAGGGTAGCTCCAAGGTGCAAGGGAAGGAGGGGCAAGTGTACGTGTGATCCCACCCTACCTTTCCGACGCGGACCCCCTCTTAATAGTACGGCTCTCCTACGACTCAACTCCACCAAAGAGAAACGTAGAACAACGCCGGCTTCACTAGCTCCGAGAGGCACCGAATCGTCTTGTGCCTGATGAAGAAGTATCTGTGGGTCACAAGGCACACGATTAGTCCGCACGAGTATTGCCATCAATCACCAAAACACTTAAGGATAAATGTGCCCTTACAATCTCCCCCTTTTTGGTGTATTGATGACAACACGGAATTTGCACATAGATAAGATAAGTTTAAAGCAGTGGCAAACCCCACTCCTCTAAAATATAGACGAGGCTCCCCCTAGATGTGTGCACTATATATGAATGCTTTGGACTGCATGGCACACAAACTAGGATCAACACTCCCCCTATATTTTAGAGACCAAGACATGATAATAAGCCTAGCATAGCATGAAAGTAGCACAATATAACACAAGCTAGCTAGGATAGATAGAGTGCATATGTCTTACACCATATGAGATAAGATAACCAAGG
>NW_025270138.1:0-1414 GCF_018294505.1 Triticum aestivum | reverse complement strand
TAGGGATTTGCGTGTAGTGTCCTACTGGATTGATACCTTCGTTCTCAAAAACTGAGGGAAATAATTACGCTACTTTGCTGCATCACCCTTTCCTCTTCAAGGGAAAACCAATGCATGCTCAAGAGGTAGCAGCGGGGCTCCTGATATCCCACTCCTTCATCACTTGATTAACCACCAAATCTAAATCGCCGTAAACCATCAGGCGACAGACGCCTTCTGAGATGGCCATACGCAACCCGTACAGAAGTGCTTCGTACTCAGCTTCATTGTTGGAAGAATCAAAGTGAATCTGGAGTACGTAACTGAGTTTGTCGCCTCTTGGGGACACCAGAACCATTCAACATCTTAGATCCGTCGAAGAACATGTTCCAGTGTTCCAAGTGAACTTGAGTTGGTTGTTGTTGCTCAATCCACTCGGCCAAGAAATCCGCAATTGCTTGAGACTTGATTGCCTTTTTTGCTTCGAACTTGATATCTAGAGGAAGAAGTTCAATCACCCACTTGGCCACTCGACCGGTTGGATCTCGATTGTTCAAATTTCTAAAAATGGAGCGTCACTAACGACTGAAACCGAGTGGTCTGCGAAGTAATGTGCAACTTTCTTCGTGCAAAGATAAATTCCATAGACAAGCTTCAGGGAATGCGGATACCTTTGCTTGGACAGAGTCAAAACTTCAGAAATGTAATACACCGGGCGTTGAACTTTATAGGCTTTGCCTTCTTCCTCCCGCTCGACCGTGAGCACTGTGCTGACAACCTGTCCAGTGGCTGCAATATATAACAACAGAGGCTCCTTACTAGCTGGGGCAGCAAGCACCGGCTGGGTGGAAAGCGATGTCTACTACGCAACCTTCTCCTTGTAGACGTTGTTGGGCCTCCAAGTGAAGAGGTTTGTAGGACAGTAGCAAATTTCCCTCAAGTGGATGACCTAAGGTTTATCAATCCTTGGGAGCTGTAGGATGAAGATGGTCTCTCTCAAACAACCCTGCAACCAAATAACAAAGAGTCTCTTGTGTCCCCAACACACCCAATACAATGTTAAATTGTATAGGTGCACTAGTTCGGCGAAGAGATGGTGATACAAGTGCAATATGGATGATAGATATAGGTTTTTGTAATCTGAAATTATAGAAACAGCAAGGTAACAAGTGGTAAAAGTGAGCGTAAACGGTATTGCAATACTAGGAAACAAGGCCTAGTGTTCATACTTTCACTAGTGCAAGTTCTCTCAACAATAATAACATAATTAAATCATATAACAATCCCTCAACATGCAACAAAGAGTCACTCCAAAGTCACTAGTAGCAGAGAACAAATGAAGAGATTATTGTAGGGTATGAAACCACCTCAAAGTTATCCTTTCTGATCAATCTATTCAAGAGTCCGTAGTAAAATAACACGAAGCTATTTTTTC
>NW_025270137.1:697-1414 GCF_018294505.1 Triticum aestivum | reverse complement strand
GTGTCAGATGGGCCAAGAACGTCATAAAAGAAGACCGGTATTTCACCACCATGGTTATACCCGAAGCCAAATCCAAGACCGCGGGCGCAAACGTCACCGCGAAAAATGAGCCATGGGTACTGGCTTCCCAAGTGGACCAATGCTTCTTCATTACCGACCCGCCAAAGCCCAGTCGTGTTGTCGTGAGGAGAGGCAAAAGGAAGATCATCGGAATGGATGGAGTAGCCAATGAGCAAGACTTCGACAAGTACGGCGACCCGAGGATCGAACATGACGACGATGATGAAGTAGCAGCATACACCACAAGAAGAAGCAGGACCACCCTACCTAAAGGACGTCCGTTCCACAGAAGAACTCCATTTGCGAAAAAGAAGGGCAAGAAGATTGTGAACAGATAGCTAGCTAAGATTGATTGTATTTAAATCGTAGCCTTCATTTCTCGATTTTATTTCATGGGTACTTTTTGAACTATCATGAATATTTTTAAATTTCATGGACACTCGATCTCGATCCCCCTCCATCTCGATCACTATCCCACCTCGCCAGATCCGGTCCCCCTCGCCGCCGAGCACCCCCCCAGTCCACCGGCCGCCGCCGCCGACCCCCCGCACCCTCGATTCCCCTACTCAACCGCCGCCGCCGACCCCCCGCACCCCGCGCACCGTCTTATAAAAATAATAAGTATCAAACAGCTTTTTAAATGCTACTGTCTTATAA
>NW_025270137.1:0-687 GCF_018294505.1 Triticum aestivum | reverse complement strand
TGATATTTTAAAAAAAATTATTACTGTCTTATAAAAAAAATATTACTGTTATGATTTAAACAAGTTTGAACGTATTTAAACACAAATAAGTATCAAACAACATTTTAAATGCATAAAAAAATTGTGGAGCCTGGGAATCAAACCCAGGACCTCCTGGTGTGAGAACTGGCTGCTAACCAGTCAAGCTAGTAGAGGGAACTTGATGTGGATCAGGTCAGGTGGAAGATAACCTGTTGGCTCGAGCAGAAATCAAAAAAATACTAATGGCGCACCAGGGTGAGGTGCGCCATTAGTATGGATGTACTTATGGCGCACCGAGGGGTGGTGCGCCATTAGTATTGTGCCGCCCCCATCCATATTTCCTCCCCGGCCCAAACCTATCCCCTCTCTCTCCCTCGCCCTCGCCCTCGATCCCCTTCCCCTCTCCTCTCCCGACGCTGCTGCCCCGCCGCCTCGACGCCGCCTCGATGCCCCGATGCCGCCTCGACGCCCCGACGCCGCCTTGACGCCTCGACGCCGCCCCGACGCCGCCTCGACGCCTCGACGCCTCGACGCCGCTGCCCCGCCGCCTCGACGCCGCTACCCCACCGCCTCGACGCCGCCTCGATGCCGCCCCGACGCCACCGAGGAGCACGACCTGGCGCAGGCGCACGGCGTGCAGGGCTACCCCACCCTCCTCTTCTTCAT
>NW_025270136.1:0-1414 GCF_018294505.1 Triticum aestivum | reverse complement strand
GAAGCAACATTACCATTTAGATAATGCTTGGTGGATGTAGCCACAAGGTCAGAATTGAAGACTTTCATGGGATCACTACCACACCTAACAGGAACACAAAGCTTGTCTATGATCTAACATAGTAGGGAGCTCATCGGTGTATCCAATGATATTGGTATCCAGATTTCTCTAAAAATGAAAGATAGGACAAGATGTTTGGTGCATTGGAGATATCGAAAGAAATTCTTGAGTCACAACCTATTGTGTTTGATGGATCCAATGCATGCATTGTGATATGGAACCATAGGTCCCAACATCTTGTTTCCATCTCCTCATGGTCTAGATGAATCTTTCACTACGTTTAGAGAACAAATAACCATGGAAATTATGGATGGATAATACTTGACCACAATCTATTTCTCCAATATAATCTGGATATAGACAACATGCTGTACCATAATGTACGAGTGAAGGTGCTCGAGGTTTTACCCAAATACTTCATCTCAAATTCCGGCATTTAGATGACCACATGTTGAACATGTATGGGTAATCATTGTAGGAGTTATCCTTGTGTGTAAAAGGATCTCACTTTGTCCGTTGTACCAAATGTACCGGCAACAATGAGCCATATGGTGACTTATTGATTTTACCCAATGTATGTTGCGTTTTGCATTTCGATTCAGAAGTGAGATTCCATCAGGAACCATCTACATCTGAATCTAGTGATCCACATGGATATGTAATCACTACATCTATTAACTGCAGAGATATATGATTTTGTACTGCCAATGATATAATTTATCGAAAAGAGATTCCACCTCTGGAGAATAGTTAGGTATCTGCATGAACCCTTGTACTACAATACTTGCTCTATGTTTCACCACCTCGTTGTTCTTAATTCTGTTTCTAGAAGAAAACTGGTGTAGGTACTACTTATGTGAATACCCCCCCCCTTATTGGGAAAGTATATTTCTACCTAGATATAACCTCTGCTTGAGTCCAGTCTGAGTGTTGTTCACACTTTTCCATGACCATGCTCTTAGGATCTGAATTCATTTGAAATGATTGCAATCTAGTTGAGAAATATATGTCGACAATAGTAGACTTCCGGTCATATGATTCTCCAGAATCTATATATGTATATATACAGTTGATGGAAATATCGTTACTCATGGTGACTGCCCGCGATTTCCAAATGCGGTTGAGTCGGGTATTCCAATG
This sequence comes from Triticum aestivum, assembly GCF_018294505.1. Taxonomy (NCBI): domain Eukaryota; kingdom Viridiplantae; phylum Streptophyta; class Magnoliopsida; order Poales; family Poaceae; genus Triticum; species Triticum aestivum. Next base: position 214 of record NW_025270136.1, on the reverse strand, counting down.
TCCCGGTCATTGTGTGCACTATGACCTTGGTTGGTGGAGCTTTCCCCTCCACTAGGTGTATACTACCCATTAGGTGTCTGTCAACCTGCAGTTGACTTGCATTCACTGATTCAGAGGCCTTGATATCATTGCTTGCGAGAAGCTGAATCCCGATGTACTTTTGCCATACATCTCCCCCTGTTGCTTCGAATGGGGAGTGGAGTGGTTTTTGTTG
>NW_025270135.1:0-1414 GCF_018294505.1 Triticum aestivum | reverse complement strand
GGCCAAAATTGTGAGTGTTGCTGACCGACACGTAAACACAACCCGGGGTTCGTAAATCGTGGAAATCATTTCGGGACCCCGATAACTAAGTAATAGTCCAAGAAACGGGCCAGAATCGGCCCAAACTGTGATTGTTGATAACCTACACTTAAGCGCACCTTGGGGTTCAACAACCATGGAACTCGCTTTGGGGCCCCAAAAACGTGAGTAACAGTCCACGACACGGGTCAGAATCGACAAAAACCGCGAGTGTTGATAAGCAACCCGTAAGCGCACCCAGGGGTTCGTTAATCGTGGAAATCACTCCGAGGACCCAAAAAAGTGAGTAATAGTCCACGAAACGGGCCAGAATCGGCCAAAACTATGAGTGTTGATGACCGACACGTAAACGCACGCCGGGGTTCGTTAATCGTGGAAATCACTCCGGGACCCCAAAAGAGTGAGTAATAGTATACAAAAAAGGAAAGAATCGGACAAAAGTGTAAGTGTTGATGACCGAAACGTAAATGCACCCCGCGGTTCGTTAATCGTTGAAATCACTTCGATACCCCAAAACAGTGCGTAATACTCCACGAAACGGGCCAGAATCGGCCAAAACTGCGAGAGTTGATGAGCGACACATAAATGCACCCCGGTGTTCGTCAATCATGGAAATCACGCCGAGACCCAAAAACAGAGTAATAGTCCAAGAAACGGGCCAGAATCGGCCAAAACTGTGAGTGTGGATGACCGACACGTAAATGCACCTCGTTGTTCGTTAATCGTGGAAATCACTCCGGGGGCCCAAAAGAGTGAGTAATAGTCCATGATACGGGCCAGAATCAGCCAAAACTATGAGTATTGATGACCGACATGTAACCGCACCTTGGGGTTCAACAACTATGGAAATCACTTCGGGACCTGAAAACAGTGAGTAATAGTCCACAAAACACGTTAGAATTGGCCAAAATTGTGAGTGTTGCTGACCGACACGTAAACACAACCCGGGGTGAGTTCGTGACCCGCATAACTAAGTAATAGTCCATGAAACGGGCTAGAATCGGCCCAAACTGCGATTGTTGATGACCTACACTTAAGCGCACCTTGGGTTCAACAACCATGGAAATCGCTTGGGGGCCCCAAAACGGTGAGTAACAGTCCACGAAACGGGTCAGAATCGACAAAAACCGCGAGTGTTGATAACCAACTCGTAAGCGCACCCAGGGGTTCGTTAATCGTGGAAATCACTCTGGAGACCCAAAAAAGTGAGTAATAGTCCACGAAACGGGCCAGAATCGGCCAAAACTGTGAGTGTTGATGACCGACACGTAAGCGTGCCTTGGGGTTCAACAACTATGGAAATCACTTCGGGACCTGAAAACGGTGAGTAATAGTCCACAAAACACGTTAGAATTGGCCAAAATTGTGAGTGTTG
>NW_025270134.1:0-1414 GCF_018294505.1 Triticum aestivum | reverse complement strand
TGACTACCTTGGATATGACCAAAAATATTGCATATATGCACATTTGTCAGGTGATTTCTAGTGCAAACTATTCAATAATCTATTTATGTTATCCAGAACAAAAATACTTCACACACTTTTGTGTTTTGTCTAATTGCAGGTGTATGGGACATTTGTACAATCCACATATGAAGATAAGGAAGAAAGAGATGTTTATTTGCTGTCCACAAAGTTCTCTCACGTCACTTTTGGCCCAAGAGAAGATAGAGTCCAAGTCTCTCACGTTCTGGATTCAGATTCGGACTGCACAGACACACCTGACTCAAAACGCACACAAGTTTTTCATACGGACTCCGAATTGGGTGATTCTTTTTTTGTTGGAAACTAGATTTCGTGCACTTTCCAACCCAATTGGAATCACCTTCAAATTCGTCCGGAGCGTCGAGTTGTGGACGAAACAATCTGATGCTGCAGCAGAATCCGAGTCAAACTACAAGTCCAAAGGTGTTACATCACCTCCACTTGGGCTCATTGGCCTTGTACGACCTAGATTTAGTTTTAGGCTGCCTTGGGACGTCCTCCCACCTCCTTGGCCGCCACCCCTTGCTCCTATATAAATAGATCCATCTAGTAGCTTTTCCTGGGGGATTTGTTTAGTTAAAAGTTAGCCATTGCAACTTCGTGTACTTCGTTTGTGTCCAACGACCAGACCAAGACCGCTTCCGGATCCCCACCATTATCAATACTTCATATATATTCGCAATATTCAGATTGCTTTATCATATTCTTGCTCGTTCTTCGATTGCTTGCAGGAATAGACCTTCGTGGTCAGGTTGATCGTGCTCCAGCGTGGTCAATAACCTCTCGGAGTTGGTTTAGCGATTGCTAAGGCGCAACGTCGTGCACGTTTGTAGTCGGATCGTCAAAGTCGTCTCCACCAAATCGATAGTTATCATCTCATCGAAAGATCGGGACACCCTCGCCTCTATCAGCTTTATTTTCAAGAAGGGGAGGATGATGAGGACATGACTACCTTGGATATGACCAAAAATATTGCATATATGCATATTTGTCAGGTGGTTTCTAGTGCAAACTATTCAATAATCTATTTATGTTATCCAGAACAAAAATACTTCACACACTTTTGTGTTTTGTCTAATTGCAGGTGTATGGGACATTTGTACAATCCACATATGAAGATAAGGAAGAAAGAGATGTTTATTTGCTGTCCAAAAAGTTCTCTCACGTCACTTTTGGCCCAAGAGAAGATAGAGTCCAAGTCTCTCACGTTCTGGATTCAGATTCGGACTGCACAGACATACCTGACTCAAAACGCACACAAGTTTTTCATACGGACTCCAAATTGGGTGATTCTTTTTTTGTTGGAAACTAGATTTCGTGCACTTTCCAACCCAATTGGAATCACCTTCAAATT
>NW_025270133.1:0-1415 GCF_018294505.1 Triticum aestivum | reverse complement strand
TCCTTAAAAGGCGTCGGGGCCGAGGCGTCCGCACTGTGCACATTCGTTCTCCCTCTTCCTTCTCCGCTTCTCCACTGCATCTTTTCCCTCCAACCTCGATGCCGCTGCCCTGCCACCATAGTGAAGAACAAGATGGCGGCGCTGGAGCGCGCGAAAAAGGTCACGGGGCTGGTGAAAGGCAAGAAGATGAATCGGGGGTCGTCATCGTGGTCCGCGCTACCGCCAGGCTGGATCCAGGGCGATCTGATCCGATCTTCGCTCTGGCCAGAGGATCTGGAGGAGCTGGCTGACTCCGGGTTGATCGCTGTCGGGGCCGCGAGGCTGCCGGAGGGGGAGACAGAGCCTCGGCCGCGGTCGGGTGAGTGCGTCCTCCTTGCTACCAACGTCGACCATGGTTCTTGGCTTTTCTTGGCCGACGTGCCTGGCTAGCCATTCGTCTCGGACGCTATGTTTGAAAGCTGCTAGGGCTTCAGCGTCCGGACAGTCGACTATCTGATTCTTTTTAGTAAGAAATCTGTTCCAGAGTTTTCCAGGCTGACTCTCCGGGTTGTTGAGTTATATTACTCATATCGTCTGCGTCCGGGGGTCGGACATAGGTCCCTTGGAAATTTGTCCGGAAAGCATCCTCGAGCTCTTCCCAACTTCCCACGGTGTTTTCGGGGAGGCTTTTAAGCCAATGCCGGGCTGGCCCTTTGAGCTTGACGGGTAAGTATTTTATGGAGTGAATGTCAACTCCTCTAGCCATGTGTATATGGAGGATATAGTCCTCGATCCAGACTCCAGGGTCTATTGTTGCGTTGTATGCTTCTATGTTTACGGGCTTGAATCCCGCTGGAAATTCATGATCCAGTACCTCATTGGTAAAACATAGTGGATGTGCGGCGCCCCTGTATATATGTGTGCCACGGTGTTCGGATATTTTTTGTGTTGCATTGCTCAATGGAGCTTGCTTTCTTGGCCCGTAGATGGATCTGGTTGGATCAGGTTTCTGATGCGAGTCCTTGGGTGGCTCGCGTGCCGCATTGAATGCGGCGCCCTTCGTTGATTGAGGTCGGTCGTGGGGTCGTCTATCCGACCTGGTGACTTCCTTGTTTTTTGATTGTGGGGGCTCTAGGGCCTCTTCATCAAATTCCGGTAGTAATTTCCGCTTCGGATAGCTGTTTGTGTGATGACTGTTGCCGTACTTGTGTGCGGTATTGAGTACTTTGCTCCATCTTATTCTGATTGCATCTTCCGCTGTTTTGAGCTTCCGCTTCTGCTTTTTTAGGCTACGCGCAGTGGCGAAGAGCCTTTGGTAGAGGTTCTGGTGCTCCAGCGACTTGTCCGGCGTGAGGTCGTCCAGACCATTATCTCTGCTGGGGTTGGATTGTTCGGTTTGTCCGCCTTGTTTGGGCGGTTGCTCGATGTCATGTTCG
>NW_025270132.1:0-1415 GCF_018294505.1 Triticum aestivum | reverse complement strand
TTAGACCTTTTGAAACCTTGAGAGAGCATAAAGGTGTCAAATCTCTTGTACCACTGTCTAGGGGATTGCTTCAATTCATAAAGAGATTTCTTTAACTTACAGACAAGCTTTTCTTTTCCAGGAATAACAAAACCTTTAGGTTGTTCCATATAAATATCCTCTTCTGATTCTCCATGTAAAAATGCAGTTTTATCATCCAATTGTTCAAGCTCAAAATCATGCATGACAACAATACTGAGTAAAGTGCGAATAGAGCTATGCTTCACAACAGGAGAAAAGACTTCGTTATAGTCAATACCTGGAATCTGACTGTAACCTTTAGCAACTAACCTTGCTTTATATCTTGTCTCATCATTAGGATAAACACCATCTTTCCTCTTGAAAACCCAGTTGCAACGAATAGGTTACTTCTCTCTAGGCAATTTTACTAAATCCCAAGTGCCATTCTTTTCAAGTGATTCCATCTCATAATGCATAGCAGTCATCCACTTATTACTATCACCCGAAATAATAGCCTCGAAATATGAAGAAGGCTCGGCATTACCTTCAATTTCTTCTGCAACAGATAAAGCAAAAGAAACAATATTGCACTCTTCAATTAACCTGTCTGGTTTATTAATACCCCGTCTAACTCTGTCACGTGCGAGATTCCAACTGGGCGGAACAATAGGCTGATTTGGAGTGGGAGTGATAATACATTATCATTATTAACGACGGGTTCATCATGTGCATCAACAATGTCATTACCAGATGTATCCCTTGAATCAATAACATGCTCCACCTGAACAGTAGGCTCCTGAACAATATACTGCTGTTCACTCTCAACGGGAACATTAGTAGATGAAACATCATGTAACATAGCAGATTCATTAAAGATAACTGTGAGGACCGGTTCTTCGGGATATAATTTTCCAGAAAGTGGCCCTTGTGCTCACCAGCCCCAGGATTACTGTTAGCTGATGAGGCACCAACTTGATACAGAAATTCCAAGCAAAGTACAAAATATGTAGTACAAGACCATTGTGGCCTATGAGTACAACACTTGGTTTCTAGTGGTTGATGGCGGAAGCGGTTTGTGGTTCATCTGCGTCTATGGGACTCCATTTCCCACAAGAACAGCTGACCAGGATAACTCCTATCTTCGCGAGGCTGCTACCATCATTGCGTAGGTTCCGGGGCTGTCATCACAACGCTCATCTCCAAGCAAGAAATCTGGCCAAGACAATAGCCAGGGACAAGCCAGTGAGTACTTTGGAATGTACTCGCAAACATTATGAACACGGGTCTAATATAACAAAGGATAAACATGCTCCGAAATATTCTATGATCATAACGTCTGTCACGAAATCCATGATGCACGCATGCGGGTAAAATATGACTATGCAATACGGGAGTAGAAATAGAATGCACCGATC
>NW_025270131.1:0-1415 GCF_018294505.1 Triticum aestivum | reverse complement strand
AAAAAAAAACAAAAAAATCGGCACAAACTTTTTCAGAGGAAAGTTGGAGACAAAGTTGTTGATATATCCTGCTTGGCTGTTGTTTCACCTCATTATCTTCACTGCTGTTGTGATCTTCACTTATATCTTGCTGTCAAGAGCTACTTAGTATCCTTCATTGATGCTAGTTGTGCTACGCCGTGACCTCATTAGTGTTCTAGGCTCGCGCCTCTAGTCCGGTCTAGCCTAGGACCAGCACAGTACCGTCGTTGAGCGTTTATTCAACATTGCATCTTTGAATTGATTATTGCTAATCTTTTGCTACCATATATAGCCAACCCAGCTCCACATATTTCTACACCGTGTATACGTACGCTCCCCTGGCAATCGCTTTACTTAATATTCGGAGTTACTTGACACCGCTGGTTGCCGATCACCGCCTGCTGCATGGTAAGAACTTGTAAGACATTGATATTTGCTTTACTGTGAGCGTTTTACCACCACATCCTAGTAGTTATAGGAACATTATTTTTGGGTTTTGTTTCTTGTTCTACTAATCATGACAGGATCCAGAGTCAATTGATGGGCTTTGTCGATCGCGGGAGACGTGCCACCACCTTTGCAAATACCACAACCGTCACGAGAGGTGCACAAACATCCAAATGCACATGATCAGGTTAATGTATCTATACCACCATTTAATGGCCGTTTTAAACCTGCTTTATATATTGAATGGGAGTTCGACATAAAAAATATATTTGCTTCCCATAATTTCGATGAACATAAAAAGGTTAAGGTTGCGGTTGGTTCTTTCACTGGTTATGCTTTGGTTTGGTGGAGTGAATATTGTCGGTTACACCCTGATTATATACCTACTACTTGGGATGATTTGAAACTTGCCATGCGACATACTTTCGTCCCTGCTTATTATACTCGTGACATGATTAAGAAATTGCAACACTTAAAACAAGGTAGTCAAACTGTAACAAAATATTATGATGATTTACAAACTACCTTGTTGCATTCCTCTTTAGAAGAAAGTGAAGATGATTTTATGGATAGATTTTGGGGAGGATTAAACCGTGATATTCAAGAGATACTAATTCATGAAGAGTGTTATCCTATGGACCATTTGTTTCATCTTGCTTGCAAAGCTGAACAGGAAATAAAACGACGTGTTGGCCACGAGGAGAACAAGCGCACGGTGCACATTCCAAGAGTTGATATGATTGTTCCTTCAACTACTAGGCATACTATGACAACCACATCCGTTGTTGTCAGGACTACATCACCTCCACCATGTGACACATCGCCCCCGAGAGTGGCTACATCATCTGAGTTGATCATAAGAGGTAATGACAAAGGTACTGATCTTCCATCTCTACATGAGAATGATGAATGCCTTGTCAATTTGAATGCACCATCTGATGAGCTAC
>NW_025270130.1:0-1415 GCF_018294505.1 Triticum aestivum | reverse complement strand
CATTCACTTCATTTGCCCTAAACAGTAGTGATAAGTTGTTCTAACATGCATGAAAATGGTACAGATGGATTCCTTGAATTTTTCTGATGATTTTTCATATATAATTTATTAAATTTGGAGTTACGGTTAATTTTCTATGAATTTTAGAAGTTTTAGTTATTTTCTGAAATTAATAAATCATTTTAGGATTTATTTAAATTCCAGAACAAATACTGCGTCAGCATGACGTAATAGTGACGTCAGCAGGGTCAAAGGCGTCGACCAGGTCAAACCTGACCAGTGGGGTCCACTGGTCAGTGACCCAGTCAACTAACCGGGTTAGTTAGCCCTAACTAACTTAGTTAGCCGAGCGGGGCCCGCATGTCAGTGGCTCACCTAATTAACTAAAATAATTAACACTAATTAACCTAATACTAATTAAGCAGGCGCCTGGGCCCACATGTCAGTGAGAGAGAGAGAGGTCAAACCCCGCCGGTCGGAGCGGTCAACCCGCCGGCGTTTAGCCACCGGCGAGGACAGACGCGGCGGCGTGCTGCGGGATTCGCCCACAGGGCGCCATTTGCTGCGCGGAGGGCAGCTATGGGCAGCTGGTGATCGCCCGCACCCAGCCATGGTGGTGGCTTGGCCGGGGAGTGGCCGGAGCTTCGCCGGCGGCGAGGCCAGGCGGAGGCTGAAGCTCGGCCAGCTCGTGCGCGGGGCTGCGATGGCCTAGTCGGCGTGGCGCTAGCACCTACGGCCTCTACGCGATGCGGGGAGCGTGTTGACGCGATGCCCGGGACCAAATGGTCACCGGAGCATCACCGGCGACGAGTGCAGGCGGCGGCGCAGTCGGGCGAGAGGCGCGAGGCGGCTACGGCGTGCCAGAGAGGGAACGGAGAGGGGGAGGATGTTCAGAAGCTCACGTAGATGACCGTGGGATGGACGGCGAGCTCGGGGAAGGACGAGCGGCGACGAATTTGACGACGGCGATCCTCGGTAGCCGACGAGGGGGAAAACATCGGGGCGGCGCTCCGGGGCTCTTTCGGTCGTGTGGCTCGGTGAGGGGGTTGGTGACGAGGCGCAGGAGCTCGGGAGCGGCTCGGGGCATCGTCGGGACGGCGGTGGTTGCGGCAACGGCGAACGGCGGCGGTGGGCGTGTTCGGTGGAGCGTGAGAGAACGAGACAGAGGAGGGGAACGAGGGAGAGGAAGAGAGCGAGGGGGTCCAGGGAGTCGGGGCGGCGCCGGGGAGAAGACGCGAGGCGTCGCGGTGGCCAGGCGACGCAGGCAGGCAGCCTGGTGGCGTGGCGCCCGCGCGCGCACCGGCGTGCTCCTCTCTGCCTGCCTGGCGAGAGGAAGCAGGTGGCTGGCACGGGCCAGCACAGTGCTGGGCCGGCCAGTGGGCTGCCAGGTGGGCTGGCCGCGCAGGTAAGTGGCC
>NW_025270129.1:0-1415 GCF_018294505.1 Triticum aestivum | reverse complement strand
CCCCCCTCCCCACATGCTAACATCCTCTATCTCAACACGGCGCCCACTCAGATCACCCCTTACTTAATCCTCAATGACGGTAGTCGTTGTGTCCACTTGATCACAAACCCATCCGAGCATTGGCAATCCGAAGACAATGAGCTCGGCTAGAAAAATGTAAAACTAACTTGTAATTCCGTAGAAATGTCCCTTGTAGAATCCATACAAAACACAATCCGGCCAACAGTTTTATAATGATATGTTCAGAAACTTTAGTTGTGCTATTACTGATCATGTTTAAGTTGGTAAATAAGAAATTTAATGACGCTGCATGTTGTTTCAGAATCACATTTATATTATCTCCCATAGAAAAATTGCTTCAATTCTTTCAAGACAGAACCATACAACAAAATGTTTCAGAACATAAGGAGTCAGAATACTTTTAATCAGTTTATACACTGTGAAATAAAAATTCAGGCCATATAAATCCCGCTTTTGCAGCTAACCTAGCTAGTATTACACTTCTAGGACCAAAAACTTGAAAGTGGAATAGCACAGAATTAGTAAAGAAATAACCTCCATTTGAAAGCAATTGCACGCATTTGTGAATCCAAGCATAGTTATCTGGAGGAAATAATTCAGCAAACACAATATGCGTTGAAATTTCAGAGATCTCATGAGAGGTGGACCGATGCCCAATATATCGGGAAATAATATGCATGTTTCACCATGTAGAACTGAAGCAAATTATCTAGAAGGAATAGAAGAAAGAAATTGGTAAAAATACTATAATCTTGAAAAGAAACATCAACTCAGTAAATGTGACAATGACACAACTACAGTCTTCTGCCACTTTCGGTTGCACCCCATAAAATGGCAAGAGAACCGCACATAGTAGCGAGCAGCTGGCTTTGCCTGACCAAGCAGCGGCAAACAAAATTTTGCTAGTTTCTATTTTTCAAGTAAACATCAGAGCTTCAAAACATAGTACAATGAAAAGGATAGAAGAAGATTGCCATCTAACTAAAAGGATCTTATCAACTGCAGCATAAAACCACAGTTGCAACAAATTGCGTAAAATGAAGATAAAAGTAACCAAAGTAACATGTTCCTCTCTAATACCTATTGGGTCGTGAAGAGAATGGGTATATAACACCAACCAGTTCAGGATTGATCCAAAGCGTCGTGTGAAGAGAATGGGTATATAACACCAACCAGTTCAGGATTGATCCAAGGCCACACAGAACTATCCCCAAAAGAGATTCACAGATGCCAAAATGGAGCAGATGCATTTAGTAAAGCATGAATATTTGCCATGTGATTCCACAGTATGCACTGTGCGTACTTTAGTTAAGCACGTATATATATCTGAACTTGCAAAATATACATTGGCCAGTGCTATTCTTTTTCTATTTGAATTTTGTGTTCCACCATGA
>NW_025270128.1:0-1415 GCF_018294505.1 Triticum aestivum | reverse complement strand
GAGTAATAGTCCACAAAACGTGTCAGAATCGACAAAAACCACGAGTGTTTATGACCGACACGTAAACACACCCCGGGGTTTGTTAATCAAGGAAATCACTCCGGGACCCCAAAACAGTGAGTAATAGTCCATGAAACGGGCCAGAAACGGCCAAAACTGCGAGTGCCACAAAACAAGCCAGAATCGGCCGAAACTGCGAGTGTTGATGATCGACACGTAACGCACCCCGGGGTTTGTTAATTGTGCAAGTCACACCGGGACCCCAAAACAGTGAGTAATAGTCCACGAAACGGGCCAGAATCGTCCAAAACTGTGAGTGTTCATGACCGACACCTAAACGCATTTTGGGGTTCAACAACTATGGAAATCGCTTCGGGACCCCTAAATGTTGAGTAATAGTCCACGAATCGCGTCAGAATTGGCCAAAACTGTGAGTATTGAGGACACACACGCAAACGCACCCCGGGAATTGTCAATCATGGAAATCGCTCTGGGACGCCAAAACGGTGAGTAATAGTGCACGAAGCGGACCAGAGTCGACCAAAATTGTGTGTTGATGACCGACATGTAAACGCACCACGGAGTTCGTCAATCATGGAAATCACTGCGGGACCCCCAAAACTAAGTAATAGTGCAAGAAACGGGTCAAAATCGGCCCAAACTACGATTGTTGATGATCGACAGGTAAGCGCACCATGGGGTTCAAGAACCATGGACATCGCTTTGGGGCCCCAAAACGGTGAGTATTAGTCCATGAAACGGGCCAGAATCGGCCCAAAATGCGAGTGTTGCTAACCGACACATAAACGCACCCCGGTGTTCGTCAATCATGGAAATCACACCGGGACGCCAAAACAGAGTAATATTCCAAGAAACGGGCCAGAATCGGCAAAAACTATGAATGTTGATGACACACACGTAAGTGCACCTTGGAGTTCAGCAACCACGGAAATCGCTCTGGGACCCCAAAGCGGTGAGTAAAAGTGCACGAAACGGACCAGAATCGGTAAAAATTGTGAGTGTTGATGACCGACACGTAAACACACGACGGGGTTCGTAAATCATGGAAATCACTCCGGGACCCCTGAAACTAAGTAATAGTCCAAGAAATGGGCCAAAATCGGCCCAAACTGCGATTGTTGATGACCTACATGTAAGCGCACCTTCGGGTTCAACAACTATGGAAATCGCTTCGGTACCCCAAAACGGTGAGTAATAGTCCACAAAACGTGTCAGAATCGACAAAAACCACGAGTGTTTATGACCGACACGTAAACACACCCCGGGGTTTGTTAATCAAGGAAATCACTCCGGGACCCCAAAACAGTGAGTAATAGTCCATGAAACGGGCCAGAAACGGCCAAAACTGCGAGTGCCACAAAACAAGCCAGAATCGGCCGAAACTGCGAGTGTTG
>NW_025270127.1:0-1415 GCF_018294505.1 Triticum aestivum | reverse complement strand
TAGACACCCTTGTTCCATGCCCATGGCACGAGCTAACCAATATGATGGTTCTGTTGTGTGGCTTTGCACCAAATAGGTCTACTTGCAAGTTCACGCGTTATTAGTTTAGTGAATTGCCACCAAAATACTATACCAAATATTCATCAGATGGAGTTATATATTCGCAACATTATAATTCTATAACTTTGGTAGACATTTCTATAATTTTCCATTAAATTGGACGAGCGCGGCAACGCGCGCGATCATGTTCTAGTTAGCCTATGACAAGTGGACTCCTAGAATAATTAATCTAATTAACTAGAATATTTTAGTTGCTGCCTATGACATGTGGGTCTCGCCCTCCCCATTTGACCAGTCAAGTTGACAAGGTCAACTTGAATTAAAATAAATCCAAAATTTTAAGAATATTACTACAACTTTGAAAATTCATATAAATTCAACCGTAGCTCGGATGAAAATAATTTATATATATATAAATGATCAAAAAATAAGACAAATCCGAATATGCAATCCACATACCTGTCACACCCCTCCAACACTGCAAACATTGAACATTCCCCTCTGGATCGGCTCACCGATAAATGCCTAGAGCCGGCAAAATATTCCCGGATACCTTTTCGCTCCGTCTGTAATGCGTAGCACTACATTAGGTCACCCCTAACACATCATATTGTCATGTCCTGCATTGTGATGCATTTGTTTGCTTTATATTTATTATTTCTCCCCCTTTTTCTTTGGTAGACCCCGAGACTGACGATGACGCCACCGAGTACAACTACGCTCCAGATGTCCAACTCCTTTCATCAGAGCTTCCACGCAAGCAAAATCCCTTAATCATTCCTATATCGCCCATTCCTTCTCTCTCATGCTTGCATTAGATTTTGCTATTGTTGTTCGATAGCTCCTAATTTGATGCATAGCCTGCTTTTGTAACCTGTTATTGTTACTTTACTTATTGTCCTATATGCTTAGTATAGGTTGAGTAGTGATCCATCAGTGACCCCTCACCCTTGTCCTTGTTGCCTTGTGATACGTCTCTATCATATCTATAATTTTTTATTGTTTCATGCCAATATTCTACAACTTTCATATACTTTTGGCAACATTTTATATTATTTTTGGGACTAACATATTCATCCAGTGCCATTTTCTGTTTGTTGCATGTTTTTTGTTTTGCAGAATATCCATATCAAACGAAGTCCAAACGCGATAAAAAATTACGGAGAATTATTTTGGAATATATGTAATTTTTGGGAAGTGGAATCAACGCGAGACGATGCCCGAGGGGCCCATGAGCCCTAGGGGCGCGCCTGGCAGGCTTGTGGCCACCCCGAAGGTGTCCTTCGGCCGCATGAAACCTTATATCCGGATAAAAATCGTGTTAAAATTTCAGCCAATCGGAGTTACGGATCTCC
>NW_025270126.1:0-1415 GCF_018294505.1 Triticum aestivum | reverse complement strand
GGGTCTCACGACCCAACATACAAGTCATACAGTCATACAAACCAGCAGCGGAAGTAACTTGTCTGAGTACAGACAACTAGTAAAATAAAAGAGGCTTGGAAAGCCTAGCTATACTACGTGGTCCTTCACAAGCTCAGGGTCACCACCTGGGTCTTTAGCCTACTCGTTGATGTCAACGTCTACATAGAACCCATCAGAAGGGGTTGCAGCGTCTTCTGTAAAAATGTAGATTATAGCAACATGAGTACAAAGGTACTCAGCAAGACTTACATCAGATCCTACATACATGCATAGTATCAAGAAGGGTTGGTGGAGTTATTGCAGCAAGCCAGCTTTGACTCTTGGCTAGACTATCCTACGATACTCCAACTTGAAATAGTTTTGCGCACACGAGTCCACTATTCACCACTTCAATACACTACCGAGGATCCACCTCCGTCTTCCTACGGAAGAGCCATCCTCGGCACTCACACTTATCTTGAGGCTTTTATTAGTTTCCATTTACTTGTCTATGAACTGTATAGGCAACCAAGTAGTCCTTTACCGCGGACGCGGCTATTCGAATAGATCATGTTAACGCTGCAGGGGGTACTTCTTCATACACGCTCTCACCACTTACCGTCGTTTACACGACATGTACTCGGCAACCTTCAAGCGGAAGCCCAACGTGGGTGTCGGCCACGACCTACCTAATCACCTAAGCCTCCAGTCCAGGTTTATCGCCTATTCAGGTTCCATCCGCAGGGAGTCCGGCCGAGGTTTCCCATACGGCCCCGAACGATGTGAACAGGGTTCCCGAGATACCTAACGGGTATTCGGTACACCGTGCCACGTACCTACCGCATCACAGCCCACCCCTACGGTCAGCGCTGTCCACGGTCAGCGCTGTCCACACCAGAAACTACTTGCAACTCCTGGACGGAGAACTAGGGTGAGTAAGAAGTCGAGAGGGTCCATTGGTTTCGGGCCCAATGCATGGTAGTAGCTGATTCTTAAATCACACATACAGATCTCAGTGCTTAAGGTCGGCTTCAATGAAACAACCCACCATGTACTCCTACATGGCCTCTCATCGATACCTTTACCAAATCGTATTCACCACACCACTCTCATTACCGACATAATCATTTCACTCTAGCCCATTACCCAGATGAACCAGACCTGACACGACTCTAAGCATAGCAGGCATAGCAAGGTAGGAACAACACATACATAGGGCTCAATCAACTCCTACACATGCTAGTGGGTTTCATCTAGTTACTGTGGCAATGACAGGTCATGCAGAGGAAATGGGTTCAACCACCGTAGCACACAGCAGTTTGAATCGCGTTGTCTTAATGCAGTAAAAGAGAGCAGGAGCGAGAACATGGGATTGTATCGATATGATCAAATGGTTGGTTGCTTGCCTGATGGTT
>NW_025270125.1:0-1415 GCF_018294505.1 Triticum aestivum | reverse complement strand
TATAGTCCATGTCCGATGGAAGTCGTTCCTTGACCACGTTGACCACGCCGCGCCGAGAGCACCAGGGCAGTGGACAACGGCGAGGCCTAGGAAGGGGATAACACGTAGGCAGGGAAGACTTGGCAGTTGTTTCCCACGCGGAGGGGAGTATGACTATACGAGGGTTTACTGGTTCATCTACCGTCGCCGGAGAATAACAGTAGGTGTGGGTGAGTAGAGGGATGGCTAGGCCAGCGATGGGAGTACGGTCGGGCGGTGAGGCCTGCGCGGCAGCACAGCCGGCCGCGAGGAGGAGGGAGCAGGCAGTCCCGCTGGCGCTTATTTGAGCAGCTGGAGCAGGAAGAGCAGAGATTGAAGAAGCACGACGGCCGTTGGATGGACATCCAACAGTCAGTGCTTGTGCGTCAACCTTTTTTTAGGAAAGCCTCAAATCTGTGGAAAACAACATACATCCCATCTGCCATTATTTCTAATAATTTACAGCCCATTTGCTAATTCTTAAGGTTTTTTTGGAGCCCATATTCTTTTTGTTAGCATTGCAGCCCATATTGTGGCAACGGTTAAAAAATTATACGAAATTTTGCATATTTCGGTGCGGTCTGAACTGTTTTTAATTCCGAAATTTCGACTCACATTCAAACTGATTTTAAAAATAAATGTATATCAATATAAAATCCAACAAATTCTCCATGCATAAAAATTAATGTAATTTAAAATCTTGAAATGAAAAAAAGATATTTGAAACTAATTGCCGGTTTGACGTGTTTTAAAAATGTACAACCCATTTCTCATTACTGATGGGCCATTTTCTCGGCCAGCCGAATGAAAGCTCTCCTCGTCTTGAAAGATTTGCAGCCCAACAGGCCTAACAAAGCGACTTACTTGGCAAATCACAAAAAACTGGGCTGTGGCCGTGGACCCAGCTGTCAGCCTCTCCACGTACAGTACTCTTCCGATGGAAGTCGTTCCTTGACCACGTTGAGCACGCCGCGCGGAGAGCACCACGGCGGTGGATGACGGCGAGGCCTAGGATGGGGACGACGCGGCAGCGGAAGCCCACGCGGAGAGGACTACGAGGGTTCACTGGTTCGGCTGCGGTGTGAGGCTGCCGTCGCCGCAGGGCCTGGCCAGCGGTGGGAATAGTAGGGGCCGGTGAGGCCTCTGCGGCAGCATAGCCGGCCAGGGGAGGCAGGAGCATGCGGCACGACCAGCGCTGCTTTGGGCGGCTGGAGCAAGAAGACCAGAGGTTGAAGAAGCACTACGGCCGTTGGATGGACATCATACGGTCACTAAAGCTAGAATCGTTCATATTGACTAAGTTGACAAAGCCCTTTGTCCCTGTCAACTTAGTAGGCCCACAAGTCAGCCTCCCAGCAAGGTGGGTCCCAGCTAGCTGGGGGAGTATTCATTTTTTT
>NW_025270124.1:0-1415 GCF_018294505.1 Triticum aestivum | reverse complement strand
AAGGGACAGACACAGGAACGAAGAAGGACACATGCCGGCCAGCCTAAGTGTTCCGGAGCAGTAGCAAGCTACCATGGCTCGGTGGAAACACTAGGAGACATTTCCCGATAAGAGAGGCTACTAAAGATAAACAACTAGATAGTCAGATCCCACACATACCAAGCATTTCAATAACATACACACAATATGCTCGATATGTGCAAACACAACATGGCATCACAACATGACTCTACGACTCAAGTAATTTATTCAATAGGCTCCGAGGAGCGAGATATTACAAACAGGGGTCTCATGACCCAACATTCAGAGCATACAAATCAAAGCACAAGCGGAAGCTATCATGTCTGGGTACAGACATCTATAAATGAAAAAGGCTGAGAAGCCTGACTATCTATCAGATCCTGCCGAGGGCACAAGATCGTAGCTGAGGTAACAAGCTAAACATCGAAGTCCACGTGGAACTACTAGTGAGACTGAAGTCTCTCTGCAAAAAACATAAAATAGGCAAACGTGAGTACAAATGTACCCAGCAAGACTTACATCAGAACTAACTACATATGCATCATTTTCAACAAGGGGATGGTGGGGTTTAACTGCAGCAAGCCAGCTTTGACTCGGTGGCTATCCTAAACTACAACTGCAAGCGACTCTTTTGAGGTGGCGCACACGAGTCCACATATTCACCATATCAATACACCACTATGGATTCGCTCCCGTCCCCCTACGAGAACGCCATCCATAGCACTCACGCTTATCTTGCGCATTTTAAAGTATCCACTTTCACTTGTCTATGAACTGATATAAGCAACCCAGAAGTCCTTTTCCGCGGACACGGCTATTCGAATAGATGATGTTAACCCTGCAGGGGTGTACTTCTTCATACATGTTTCCACCACTTAGCGTCTGCACACGACATGTGCTCGGCAGACTTCAAGCGAAAGCCGACGTGGTTGTAGACCACGACCTACCTAAACACTCAAGTCTCTAGTCCAGGTTTATCGCCTATTCGGGTTCCATCCATGAGGAGATCCGGCCGGAGTTTCGCTCACAGCCCCAAACGATGTGAACAGGGTTCCCGAGATACCTAACGGGCATCCGGTACACCGTGCCACGTACCTACCGCATCACAGCCCACCCCTACGGTCAGCGCTGTCCACGGCCTCCAGTAAGCTACAAACACCAGAAACTACTTGCAACTCCTGGACAGAGGACAAGGGTGAATAAGAAGTCGAGCGGGGTCATATTTCAGGGCCCAATGTATGGTAGTAACTGAATCATGGATCACAAACACAGAACTCAGTTCCTGAGGACGGCTACAATGAGACAACCCACCATGTACTCCTACATGGCCTCTCACCGCTACCTTTACCAAATCGTGTTCACACACTTAGCTCACACACAGTAGGACATGTTCA
>NW_025270123.1:0-1415 GCF_018294505.1 Triticum aestivum | reverse complement strand
CTGGTTTCTAAATTCTAGTAAATCCAAAACTCGTCTGAAATTCATGAAACTTGGCATGCTATGATGGAGCGGCATCAACATGCCGTGGTAAAAAATTTGTCCCATTTGGGGCAGGTTCGGGTATAAGCTTCTCACAAACCAGAGCTTCTCACAACAAGCATGATGATTTCGATATAGGGAACGTCCCACCTTTGGGGACGAAACGATATCCATTGCCTCTTATTGCTTTCAAATTTTTTCTCGTGTCAACATAGAACAACAGGAGTGTTGTGTCAATTTTTGGGATTTTTCGGGGTTCGTTTGGACATTTTATGCATTAACTGAGTTTTCAATGCATTTATGTGCATAATTCAAATTTGAACTAGATGCAGATGCTCTAGTGCATATAAATTGGGTGAAAAATCAAATATGTGTCCTTGGGTGCATGCTTAGGTCCCATGCAAGAAATGGGAATAAATTTGAAACACCACGACACCGTTGATTGCCGGCAAAACATTGAGACGCCTGGTTTTTAAATTCTAGTAAATCTGAAACTCGTCTCAAATTCATGATACTTGACATGCTACCATGGAGCGGCATAAATATAGCGGGGTAAAATTTTTATCCCATTTGGGGCAGGTTTGGGTATATGCTTCTCACAAACCACAGAGCCTGATGGTTTCGGTAGGGAACATACGTCCCACCTTTGGGGACGAAACGATATCCACTGCATCTTATTGCTTTCAAAAAAATTCTCATGTTAACATAGAACAACAGGAGTGTTGTGTTAATTTTTGGGATTTTTGGGGGTTCGTTTCGACATTTTTATGCATTAACTGAGTTTTTTAGGCATTTTATATGCATAATTCAAATTTGAACTACATGCACATGCTCCAATGCATATCAATTCGTCAAAAAACCACATGTGTGTCCTTGGGTGCATCCTTAGGTCCCATGCAAGAGATGGAATGAATTTCAAACACCAGGGCAATGTTGATCTGCCGCCAAATGTTGAGATACCTGGTTTTTAAATTCTGGTAAAACCAAAACTCGTCTGAAATTCATTAAACTTGGCATGCTATCATGGAGCGGCATCAATATGCCATGGTGGAAATTTTGTCCCATTTGGGACAGGTTTGGGTATAAACTTCTCACAAACCAGAGCTTCTCAGAACAAGGATGATGGTTTCGATAGGGAACGTACCACCTTTGGGGACGGGACGATATCCGTTGCCTCTTATTGCTTTCAAAAAAATTCTAGTGTCAACATAGAACAACTGGAGTGTTGTGTTTAATATTGGAATTTTTCTGGGTTTGTTTGGCCTTTTTTATACATTAACTGGGTTTTCTAGGCATTTTATGTGCATAATTCAAATTTGAACTACAAGCACATGCTCCAATGCACTAAAGTTGGTTGAAAAATCACATCTGTGTCC
>NW_025270122.1:0-1415 GCF_018294505.1 Triticum aestivum | reverse complement strand
AAAGTGCGCCACTAATGTTGTTTTTTCTATTATATTTTTTATTCCCTTTTTTGCAAAACTACTAATGGCGCACTTTTCCACCGTGCGCCATTACTAGTTTAAACTAGTAATGGCGCACTGTGGAACAGTGCGCCATTAGTATGTTTTTTTTGCAAAACTACTAATGGCGCACCACCAGAAGGTGCGCCATTAGTAACCTGGATTACTAATGGCGCATTTAGTGTTGGTGCGCCATTAGTAAGTGGGCAGCAACAAGATATTTTGGACAGCCTCTCCTACCCACACTCACTTTCTCCCCACTTCATTCTCTCCACCTCCTCCTTGTCTCGGGTGCCTCCTCTTTTTCACCTCATTTCCACCATAGATTCATTCAATTTAAGTGGTTAAATTACCTTGTTTTGATAGGTAAGTAAGGGGGAAGCTATATTTATGTTGTTCTCCCTACAACAATGTGCACATGCACTTTTTATGGCCTAGCTAGATCTATGTATGTTCGTGGTGTTGCATATGTTTGTGGTGTTGCATATGTGTTTGTGTTTGGAGGTGTACCAGTATTTGAAATGCGATAGTTGCCAATATTTTGCCGGAATGTTGATTCATTTCCGTTTCGGCGAGAATTTTGGCATTAAGCATTCTTTTTGGTCCTATTTTTAGGGAAAGTCATGCCAAATTTTTTCTTGGTTCTAAAATATCGTTTTGCTCTACCCCGCAGGCGACCATGGTCCGCATGATGACCGAAGGCATCGTGAATAGGTTTTTCAGGTCCGCGAAGGCCGAGATGCTTCAAAAGAACGAGACGGAGATAAGATGTCCGTGTCGAAGATGCAAGCTGAAGAGCCTTATTGCGGACCCGGAATCCGGGCAGGTGCGGGACCACCTGCTCTTGCGTGGTTTCATGGATGGCTATCGGTGGCAAGGTGATGAAGATGACTACGAAGTCGTCCATTGGGGCCGGGCAAGAAATGAGGAAGGGCAGCAAGACAACCACCGCGGCTCGGGCGGGCGAGAAGACGAAGAATCCCCAGGAGATGATCACGACGGTGATGCTGTACACAGTCATCATGTAGAAGATGCAGGACATGATGATGAGGAAGATGCCGGAGCAGACGACGGGCATGATCATGAAGATGATGATGCCGGCGGAGCAGACGACGCTGGACCATCGATGGGCTGGGTGCAGGACCCTCATATTCAAGAGCTGCTTCTCAAGCAGACGGATAACGCAAGAGCTGCCGCCCGAGAGAAAGCCAAGATGGATCAACTTGAGTTAGATGCGGTTACTCCATTGTATGAAGGATGCAGGCCCGAGGATACCCGCCTGAAAGTAACGCTCATGGCTCTGGAGATGAAGGTAAAACACAAAATGACCGACGCATGCTTCGACGAGAACATGTCATTCTGGCACGAACGTCTTC
>NW_025270121.1:0-1415 GCF_018294505.1 Triticum aestivum | reverse complement strand
AAATGTGAATTCTGGCTACCCGAAGTAACCTATCTTGGGCATGTCATCTCTAAGGATGGTATTGCCGTCAACCCTGAACGAGTTCAGGCTATTCTTGATTGGACTCCTCCCAAGAACGTTAAGCAAGTCAGAAGTTTTCTCGGTCTCGCCAGCTATTGCCGTCGATTTGTCGAGAACTTCTCTAAGATCGCCAGGCCTCTGACTAACCTGTTGCATAAGGGCGTCAAGTTCCAATGGACAGACAAATGTCAGGAAAGTTTCCAAGCACTCAAAGACAAGTTGACTTCTGCTCCAGTTCTAGCTCCACCTGATACTAAGAAGGACTTTGTCATTTACTGCGACGCTTCCCGTCAAGGATTAGGCTGTGTCCTAATGCAAGACCGCAAAGTGATTGCTTATGCCTCTCGACAATTGCGCCCTCACGAAGAGAACTACCTAGTTCACGACCTCGAACTTGTTGCTGTCATTCATGCGCTGAAGCAGTGGCGACATTACCTTCTCGGTAATCGTTGCGAGATCTTCACTGACCACCAAAGTCTGAAGTATCTGTTTACTCAACCAGATCTGAACCTCCGTCAGCAGAGATGGATGGAGCTCGTTGCAGACTTTGACTTGGGTATTTCCTATACGCCAGGCAAGGCTAATGTAATGGCTGATGCCTTGAGCCGCAAGTCTTACTGCAACCACCTCCAGGTTCATAAAGTTCAGCCCTCGCTTGTTGAAGAATTCAGGAAGCTGAACCTCCATATTGTTCCTCCGGGTGCACTCGCTCCCCCTCCTAAGGAATTTGGCAAGGTGAACCTCCACGTTGTTACCCAGGGTTCCCTCAATACCCTAGTTGCTAAACCAGATCTCGAGGACAGCATCAAAAGGCTACAGAAGTATGACGCTGAAGCCCACAAGATTAAGCGCTACCTCGCAGAAGGAAAGCCCACATTCTTCACCATTGCTGAAGATGGCACCCTATACTTCAAGGGCCGCCTAGTGGTGCCATGTGCAGAGAAAAACCTGGATATGACACAGGAAGTTATGAAAGAAGCTCATGATACGCCTCTATGTATCCATCCTGGTAGTACAAAGATGTACCAAGATATCCGTCAGAGATTCTGGTGGACTAATATGAAGCAAGACATTGCTCGTTATGTTGCTGAGTGTGACGTTTGCCGTCGTATCAAAGCAGAACATCAAAGGCCTGCTGGAACTCTGCAACCTATCTCTATTCCTGAATGGAAATGGGACCATGTTGAGATGGACTTCGTCACTGGATTTCCCAAATCACAGAAAGGTAATGATGCTATTCTTGTCGTCATTGACCGGCTTTCCAAAGTTGCACATTTCCTGGCGGTCAAAGAAACGATCACTGCTAGCCAGTTGGCAACGCTCTATATGTCCAGGATTGTTTCACTCCACGGTAT
>NW_025270120.1:0-1415 GCF_018294505.1 Triticum aestivum | reverse complement strand
ATCAACACGAGGGCCGAGGAATGACTAATGATGGTGAGAAGTATCACTTCGTCAAAATTCATGAGAGTTGGTGCAATTCTCGTGATAATTCTGACATAAAGGGGGTAATACTCCAAGGTAGAACAGAACCAAAAGCTGGATTAGCGATTTGTTCTGTGGGGCACAACTTCTTTGACCCAATCCTGGATATGGAAGAGGTACTGGAGTTTGTTTCTCCTAGTCATTCTGCGATAGAATGGCTTGACGGACCACAAGAGTAATAGACATCGAGAAACGAACGCACGCATACTCTTGACTATCAATTGATAGACGAGGGTCAGAATGCAACTAAAGAGAACAACTCAAAGGAACATATAATTTTCTGAGTTGTGGATGCATAGATTAGTATGTCGAACCAAGTTCAACATATTTCTTCCGGATAACCCATGCAGAAAGGTAGAACTGGCAGAGTCACAATGTAGAATCGAGAACCCATCGAGAGCACTCTGATTGTGATCTTTCGATCAGCGAGGAACATCTGCCATAAGCGGTTCATAGTATTTGGAGGAAAGGAATACCACGAACATCGAGGACTAATGCAAAGGTTACTAATAACCTAAAGGAACGAGCAACACTATCAACATGATTTAAGTAGAGTGAATCTCGGGTTCAAAACCCAAGGAGTAGAATACCTACTACTAGGTAGCATCACGGGATGCTTTCGAGAATGATGGCCAGAATCATCACACTAGGACACAAATCATGGCTAGACCACTAGATGATCCCCTAAGCACTTAGGGTCATAATAATAATTCCAACATATATGTCGAGGCAATAATTACCTCAACACACCGATTAGTGTGGTTAATCTGGCCCATGGGAACATCGGAAACAGAAGGAAGGGATTTGCAAATGCATCGGACTATTTAGAAACCTGGGATGACTTGGACAGCATAACGGCTATAATTGCTCAAAAAGATTTGAGACAATCACAAAAATGGTGGCATAACCACTCAGAAGCACAATATCAAGGTTCCGAGATCAACAATTAACATACGGAAGTAGTAGGAACTGAACTGAGACTTAAATCCAACAATCTTATAAGTCTACTGATTAGTAACACGTGATCCTAATAGAAAGAAGAGATAGCCTAGTTCTTAATCCCCGCAGGAAAGATAAGATGACTCAGATCAGAAGGGCATGAGGTATAAGGAGTAAAAAGAGCCTTACGTTCCATCCCACAATCAATTCCCTTATATAACTAAAGAATTTCTAGACTCAACTTCGACCAGTTTGGCTTGGTAATCCTACAGGCAGTCAAGCTCTGATACCAACGCTGTCAGGACCCCGACTCAATGCCACATCGATCTAGCATGTAACACCTCATATCACTTTGCGGCCTCACGCACGGTATTCCCACGGGTGTCGCCTTACCT
>NW_025270119.1:0-1415 GCF_018294505.1 Triticum aestivum | reverse complement strand
GGGTGCGAAAATATCTCAGCTGGATGCCATCTCGCAACTGATTGCAGTCAAGGCTGAGTACGGCTGTAGCCAGAAATGCTTCGAAGCATTCCTGGGAGTATGGGCTAACAGCCTCCCTGAGGGTCATGAACTGCCGAAAAGCATGTACGATACAAAGAAAATCATGAAGGCACTCTCTATGGATTATGAGAAAATAGATGTTTGCCCGAAGAATTGCCTTTTGTTTAGGCACGAGTATGCGGATGACAAGTACTGTAGGAAGTGCGGTTCGTCTCGGTACATTGAGGTGGTCGGTGAGGATGGTGAGAAAAAGCAGCTAACCATCCCCGTTAAGGTTCTTCGGTATCTTGATTTTATAAAAAGACTGCAGCGCCTTTTCATCACGAAGGAGTCTGCCAAAATGATGAAGTGGCACAAGGAAGGTATAAGGTACAATCCAAAAAAATCATACATCCGTCGGGAGGGGAAGCATGGAAGTCATTCGATGAAGAATACCCCGAGGAAGCAGCCGAGGCTGGGAATATCAGAATAGCCATATCAGGTGATGGGTTGAATCCATATGGTATGTCATCCAATCCATACAGCTGCTGGCCTGTGTTTGTAATTCCGCTCAATCTTCCTCCCGGTGCCCTAATGCAACGGAAGACCATGTTCTTGTCGCTCATCATTCCGGGGCCTGACTACCCGGGGAAGCAATTGGGTGTGTTTATGCAGCTGCTTGTGGATGCTTTGCACCATTCTTGGTACTTTCCGAGGTTGACATACGACCGGGATCTGCAGAGAAATTTCTTGATGAAAGTTTGGTTGCACTATTGCATGCATGACTTTCCCGGCTATGCTCTATTCCGCGGATGGTGTACAAGTGGTAAGACCATGCCCAGTGTGCATGCAGGCTCTGCGAATGATTTGGCTGAGTAAGGGTGGCAAGTATGTAGCCTTTGACCTGCATCGACAGTTCCTCCCTCCAGACCATCCAGACAGGGAAGACAAGAAGAACTTCACGAAAGGTCGGGTTGTTCATGAAGTAACCGAGATTCCAACATTTTCGGGGGCAGATGTTCTTGCTCAGCTAAAAGCTCTCAAGCCTAAAGTCAAAGGCAAGGGCAAAGCCAAAGCCAAAGGCTTCGAGGGATATGGTGAGACGCACAACTGGACGCACATTACCCCCTTCTCGCAGCTTCCCTATTTCAAGGACCTCAAACTTCCTTACAATATTGATGTGATGCACACCGAAAAGAATGTGGCAGAGTCCCTTTTCCACACGATCCTCAACATTCCTGATAAGACGAAGGATAACGTAAAAGCTAGAGCCGATCAACAGAGAATTTGTGATAGACCACGCCTGAACATGAAGCCTCCCACAGGCGGTCGAAAAAACTGGTTCAAGCCAGATGCTGACTTTGTCCTTAAACCGC
>NW_025270118.1:0-1415 GCF_018294505.1 Triticum aestivum | reverse complement strand
TCTCTGGTTAGATCTTTTATTCGAGATTTCCCTGTGCATTAGATGAGTACTTATTGTATGCTTGTTGTTTGTCTGCGATAGATTACCCGGATTGCGCCGCTTGTTACTTCGAAACCCTAGGACTCGCGGATCATCAGCAAGGCAAGTAACACTTGATCATATCTTTCCTACTACCCAGTTTTATTGCATTAGATCAAACCCTCAAACACTTGCATTGTTAGGATCTAATTAAATTGTGGGTTGGGAAGTAGAATTGAGGTAGTACCTATTACCTGTTACTTATGAAACCTTGGGAGTTACTTCTACGTTTGCTTATTATGCTATGCTATGCTAGTAGACGTGGATTGGGTGAGTGAATATCCATGACAGATGTGAGATTGTTAATTAATGGCTTATCTAAGGTGGCAACCTAAACACACATCTGGGTGGATTGAGGCACCTGATGTCTATCAGGACTTGCCTGTTTTTTTTTGGACCGCCACCCAGGCTCAAAGGGATCATAAGATCTTTCATGCTAGAAACTTCCGTGTGCAGCCACATGCTACTATGGGCTCTAGCATAGTTGACTAAGTTGTGCGAACTCTTACGAGGTGGACTAGCAGATGTAGGGGATGTAGGTGTACCGGTCTACCCCACATGTAAGGTGCTAGTGCTTCTGAAAGACTATGTCTCGGTCATCCGTTTCTCAAACACCATGTAGTGCGAGAAAACAAACGGAGGCGATCGAGTCATGTGGGGAAAAGTGCGCAAACCTCTGCAGAGTAACAAACTAATCATGATTAGCCGTGTCCCCGGTTATGGACATATTGAGTATCTAGTACTTGAATATCTTTGTGAATCTCAACATGTTACCTCTAATAAAAGCTATTGGGTTTTAATGAGTACTTTTAAATTGGGATTGAGGATGCTGTCAACCATTCTCAATGTTTAACAACCACCATGATAGTTAAACAAAATTATTCCTTTGATGTAGGGAAAAATTGGCTTTTCGCAAAACTGTAACCATAGAGCCTTACCACCAGCCATAATGCATGTAGTATAGGCTTATTGTTTCATTACTCTCTACGTGTTACATTGCCAGCATATTCCATGTGCTGACCCGTTTTCGGGCTGCAACGTTAATGTTGCAGACTTTTCAGACGACGATTGAGGTGCGTTTAGGTCGTGGTTCTATACTCAGTGATGCCGATGGAGTTGATGGACTCACTTATCTTCCAAGCTTTCCGCTGTTATCGTTATTAGATGGCCTTAAGCCATATTTATTGTAATAAGTTCTTTTTGAGCCATCGATGTAATAAGTGTGTGATTGCAACTCTGCTATAAAACCTCGATGTACTGTGTGGTGTCAGCATTACTGATCCAGGGATGACACCGTAGCACAGTAGACGTGATCCATTCGGGTCAGGTCGCTACAA
>NW_025270117.1:0-1415 GCF_018294505.1 Triticum aestivum | reverse complement strand
GCAATCTTAGTTTCTTGCTTGTTCTTCGTTTGCTCGCAGGAAACAGACCCTCGTGGTCAGGTTGATCGTGCTCCGGCGTGGTCAATAACCTCTCGGAGTTGGTTTAGCGATTGCTAAGGCGCGACGTCCTCGCACGTTCGTAGTCGGATCGTCAAAGTCGACTTCCACCAAAGCAAAATCCACCATCTCATCGAAAGACGGGACACCTTTGCCTCTATCAAGTGGTATCAGATTTCCAGGTTGCTCGGTGAGATTTTACAGTTTTTCGTAGTTTAGATCGAGTCTGTTCTTCATACCTATAGTCCACGAAAAAGCCACAAAAAAAATTAGGGTTAGTTCATCATATCCGAACCAATCTGAGCCTTGCATAATCTTTTTAGGGTTTTGCTTTGTTGAATTTGCGGTTGCATCGTCGTGTCTAGTTGCTGGTCTTAGAGTCTAGTCTTTTAGAGTTTCGAGTTCTGGTCATAAGTTGTCACGCCGCCGCCGCACCATCATCATCGCCCCTGCCATCTACCACCACCGCTTATCCGCCACCGCTCCGAATCTGTATCCATATACCACCACCGATCCATATCCATATACTACCACCGCTGCCATATACCACCACCATATATCCACCACCAATCCGAGTTCCTTGCTTATTAGGTTTGTTTTCGGGATCCATCTAGATTCCGATTCGTGTTTCCTTGCCGGAGTAGGTTTTGGAAAAAAAAAAGAGTCGGGTAGCCACGCTCCGTTTAGGCCCAAAATTTTTCGAAAACGCATTTTTCGAAAAAATTTCTGGCTATCCTATTTTTAGGTGTTTCTGAGTGTTTTGAGACAGGTGCCATTATAGGAAGTTTTTTTTGACCCGTTTCCAGTTTTTGGGTCCGGGCAGTCAAAAAAAAAATTGGTCGAACAAATTTCGTGCCCATCCTGTCAGTTTGAGCTAAGAAGAGTTTTGAGACACTCGCCATTATAGTGATTTTTCGCAAAAAAAACAGCGCAAAAAAAAAGAGCGCAAAAAAAAGAGCGAAAAAAAAATTCAGAGTGTGCTTTTCCCTTGTTTACGTGCCGCGCCGTGATTTTGTTGGTGTTCTAGGCTCGCGTCTCTAGCACAGTCTAGCCTAGGACCAGCACAGTACCGTCGTTGAGCGTTTATTCAACTTTGCATCTCTGAATTGATTATTGCTGACCCTTTTTGCTACCATACTATAAGCCTTCCCAGCTCCACATACATCTACGTCGTGTGTTTGACTCTCCCTGGTAATCGCTCTATCCAAGCTTTGAGAGTTTTTGACTACAATGGTTGCCGATCACCGCCTGCTGCTGGGTAAGAACTGGTAAGAATTTGAGATTTGCTTGACGGATTTGTGATACACCACCACCACTTCTTAGTAGTCTGTAGGATCATATTCTTGTGTGTTTCTATT
>NW_025270116.1:0-1415 GCF_018294505.1 Triticum aestivum | reverse complement strand
TGTAACAACCTGATGTTACAACAAAGTCAACCGCTTCTCCATGAGGAATTTCGAAAGCTTAACCTTCACATTGTTCCTCAAGGTTTTCTCTCCACCTTGGTGGCAAAACCTACCCTTACGGATCAAATTATCAAAGCACAGAAGGTAGATCCGGGAATCTCCCGCATCAAGAGGAACATTCAGAAAGGAATTGCGAATTGCTTCTCCATTAATGATCAAGGGGTCGTATACTTCGGGAATCGACTAGTGGTTCCCAAAGTGCGAAACCTGAGGCGTTTGATCCTTAAGGAAGCTCATGAATCTCCTCTCACCATTCATCCCGGTAGCACTAAAATGTATCAGGACCTACGCCAGAGGTTCTGGTGGACTAGGATGAAGAGAGAAATTGCTCAGTATATTGCCAATTGCGACGTCTGCCGTCGTGTAAAAGCAGAGCATCAACGGCCTGCTGGCACCCTTCAACCCTTAGCTATTCCTGAATGGAAATGGGATAAAATTGGTATGGATTTCATTACCGGTTTTCCCAGGACCAAAAGAGGGAATAACGCTATTTTCGTCGTGGTCGATCGTCTTTCCAAAGTAGCTCATTTCTTACCTGTTCGTGAGAGTATAACCGCTAGCCAGCTGGCAGACTTATACATCTCCCTAATAGTGTCCCTCCATGGTGTTCCTTTGGAAATGAATTCGGATCGAGGAAGTCTTTTCACCTCTCGATTTTGGGAAAGTTTCCAAAATGCTATGGGAACTCGTCTCTCCTTTAGCACCGCTTTCCACCCTCAGTCAAGTGGTCAAGTGGAACGCGTCAATCAGATTCTAGAAGACATGCTTCGAGCCTCTGTTATCTCTTTCGGAATGGACTGGGAGAAGTGCCTTCCATTTGCCGAATTCGCTTACAACAACAGCTATCAATCTAGCTTGGGTAAAGCCCCTTTTGAAGTTCTCTATGGACGACGATGTCGAACACCCCTTAACTGGTCAGAGACCGGGGAAAGACAATTCTATGGCCCGGACATGATTCAGGAAGCAGAAGAACAAGTTCGTATCGTTCGTGAAAAGTTGAAAACAGCCCAATCCCGTCAAAAGAGTCAATATGACCGAAAACATAAGACTATGACTTTCGAGGTTGACGAGAAGGCTTACCTTCGGGTCACCCCTCTGAAGGGAACCCATCGTTTCGGTATCAAAGGCAAATTGGCTCCTCGTTACATTGGACCTTTTCGCATTCTTGCCAAACGAGGAGAAGTTGCCTACCAATTGGAACTACCTCCGCACCTCTCCAGAGTTCACGATGTCTTCCACGTTTCTCAACTCAGGCGTTGCTTCTCGGATCCTATCCGTGAAGTGGACCACGAAACGCTTGATCTCCAAGATAATCTTACATATCGAGAGTACCCCATTCGTATCCTCGATCAAGC
>NW_025270115.1:0-1415 GCF_018294505.1 Triticum aestivum | reverse complement strand
GAGCGCTGACCACCCCGCGTCCTTCCGTCGCCTTCTCCGGATGCGCACGAGCGCTAGGAACCCACAGAGCCTCTCCGCGCGGCGTTTGGACGCCGGAGCAAGAAACCCGAAGGTCTCCGCCGTCTCGGCCTCGCCGGCGTCAAGCCGCCGGCGGGTTAGGCCCTGCTGACCAGGGGTTTGACCCCCCCTGGGTCGATGACAGGTGGGGCCAGCCCCCCTGTTAATTAATTTAGGTTATTTTAATTTAATTACCCCCTGCTGACACTGACATGTGGACCCTAGTGCCCTAATCTTTAATTAAGCTAAACTAAACCCCCCTGTTTAACCCGTGTCACTGACGAGTGGGCCCCACTGGTCAGGTTTGACCCGAGCCGGCCCCTGTTGACTTGCTGACGTCATGCCAACGTCATGCTGACGCAGTAATGTTTTTTGGATTTAATTTAATTCTGAAATTCCAGAAAATAGCTAAAACTTCTAAAATTCATAGAAAATTAACCGTAACTCCAAATGAAATAAATTATATATGAAAAATTATCAGAAAAATTCAAGGAATCCATCTGTACCATTTTCATGCATGCTAGAACAACTTATAGCTGCTGTTTAGCACAAATCATATAAAGGGCATTTAAATATCCACATATGGAGTTTGAATTTGAATCTTGGATTCAAACCAACTTCATTTAATCTGGTTTTAGTTGCATTAGCTCAAAACACATTCATTTTGCCATGTCATGATCATGCATCATATTGTGCATTGCATTGATTGTGTTCCCTTCTGTGTTGCCGGTATTTGTCCCCTCTCGATAGACGTGATACCGATGATGTGATCGTTGACACTGATGAAGACTCAATGCTATCTTCAGAAGTGCCAGGCAAGCAAAACCCCCTTGTTCATTCCGATACAATCCTACTCTCTCGCTCCTGCTCTCTTTTACTGCATTAGGACAACATCGATTCATCTGTTACTTGCTGCGGTAGCTGAACCCCTTTATCCTTTGCATGACCTGTCATTGCCACAGTAAATAGATAAAACCCACTAGCATCAGTAGGAGTTGTTTGAGCCCTGATGTGCCTACTCATTCATGCTTGTTTGTCATGCCTGCTACTGCTTAGAGTTGAGTCAGGTCTGATTCATCGAGGATGAATCAGAGGTGTGTGAACATGTCCTATTATGTGTGAGCTAAGTGTGTGAACACGATTTGGTAAAAGGTGTCGGTGAGAGGCCATGTAGGAGTACATGGTGGGTTGTCTCATTGAAGCCGTCCTTAGGAACTGAGTTCTGTGTTTGTGATCCATGATTCAGCTACTACCATGCATTGGGCCCTGAAATATGACCCCGCTCGACTTCTTATTCACCCTAGTCCTCTGTCCAGGAGTTGCAAGTAGTTTCTGGTGTTTGTAGTATGCTGGAGGCC
>NW_025270114.1:0-1415 GCF_018294505.1 Triticum aestivum | reverse complement strand
TGTTTTTTTTTTAGGGTTTCGGGGAGAGGGAGAGATCCGAAAACGGAGGGGTGTATATATAGGCATAGAGGGAGCTAGGAGAGTCCAAATGAGGTGCGGTTTTCGCCCACACGATCGTGATCGAACGCTCTAGGACATGGAGCAGAGTTTGGTGGGTTTTGGGCCAAATTTGGGGGGTGTTGGGCTGCAACACACACGAGGCCTTTTCGGTCCCTCGGTTAACCGTTGGAGTATCAAACGAAGTCCAAATGACCCGAAACTTGACAGGCGGTCTACCGGTAGTAAACCAAGGCCGCTTGACAAGTCTTGGTCCAATCCGGAAATGTTTAATCCCCACACAAGAAAGAAAGGTAGAAATGACCACCGGAGGAGAACGGAACGCCGGATTGCAAAACGGACAACGGGGAAAATGCTCGAATGCATGAGATGAACATGTATGCAAATGCAATGCACGTGATGACATGGTATGAGATGCATGAAAACGAAAACAACACACGGAGACAAGGACCCGAACCCAAGAAATAAATATAACTTAGCGCCAGGGACGGCAAGAGTTGGATACAAATATGGAAAGTTACATCTGGGGCGTTACAACACTCCACCACTACGAAAAGATCTCGTCCCGAGATCTAGGACTGAAAGAACTCCGGGTACTCAGAACGGAGGTGATCCTCGCGTTCCCAGGTAGCTTCACGGTCGGAATGGTGTGACCACTTAACTTTGAGAAATTTGATTGGCTTGTTGCGAGTCTTGCGTTCAGTCTCTTTGAGAATAGCAACTGGGTGCTCACGATAGGAGAGATCTTCTTGGAGCTCAATGTCCTCGAAGTTGACGGTGCGGTCAGGAGTCTTGAAGCACTTTCGAAGCTGAGAGACATGGAACACATCATGAACATTTGCAAAGTTTGAAGGAAGCTCGAGTTGATAGGCGAGGTCGCGTCTCTTGCTGACAATCTTGAAAGGTCCCACGTATCTAGGGGCAAGCTTCCCTTTGATACCGAAGCGACGAGTACCTTTCATGGGAGAGACGCGGAGGTAAACATGATCTCCAATCTCGAAAGCCAGATCACGATGCTTACTATCATAGTAGCTCTTCTGGCGGGACTGGGCTGCTTTGAGGTTATCACGAATGACTTTGCACATTTCTTCTGCTTCTGTGATTAAGTCATTACCCAGCAGCTGACGTTCACCGGTTTCAGACCAGTTGAGAGGGGTACGGCACTTCCTGCCATACAGAATTTCAAAGGGGGCCTTGCCCGAACTTGCTTGAAAGCTGTTGTTGTATGAGAATTCAGCATAAGGAAGACAATCCTCCCACTTCATGCCGAAGGAGATCACACAAGCCCTGAGCATATCTTCAAGAATTTGGTTGACACGCTCGACTTGACCGCTTGTTTGAGGATGGAAAGCTGTGCT
>NW_025270113.1:0-1415 GCF_018294505.1 Triticum aestivum | reverse complement strand
AAAACGGTGAGTAATAGTCCACGAAACGAGTCAGAATTGGCCAAAACTATGAGTGTTGACGACGGACACGTAAATGCACTCCTGGGATCGTCAATCGTGGAAATCGCTCTGGGACCCAAAACAGTGAGTAATAGTGTACGAAACGGGCCAGAATTGGCCGTAATTGAGAGTGTTGATGACCACATGTAAACGCACCCCGAGGTTCGACAATCGTGGAAATCACTTCGGGACCCCAAAACTAAGTATAGTCCAAGAAACGGGCCAGAACCGACCGAAACTACGAGTGTTGACGACCAACACATATCACACCTTGGGATTCGACAACCATGGAAAGCGTTTTGGGACCCCAAAACGTTGAGTAATAGTCCATGAAAGAGCCCAGAATCGGACAAACCTAGGATTAGTCATGACCGACACGTAAACGCACCCATGGGTTCGTTAATTGTGAAAATCACTCCGGGACCCCTAAAGAGTGAGTAATAGTCCACGAAACACGCCAGAATCGGGCAAAACCGCGAGTGTTGACGACCGACACGTAATCGCACCTTGGGGTTGAACGACTGTGGAAATCGCTTCGGGACCCCAAAACGGTGAGTAATAGTCCACGAAACGGGTCAGCATTGGCCAAAACTGCGAGTGTTGACGACGGACACGTAAATGCACTCCAAAACGGCCAAAACTACAAGTCTTGACGACCAACACATAGCACACCATGGGGATCGACAACCATGGAAATCAATTTGGGACCCCAAAACGGTGAGTAATAGTCCACGAAAGAGCCCAGAATCGGACAAACCAAGGATTATTGCTGACCGACACGTAAATGCACTCAGGGGTTAGTTAATCGTGGAAATCACTCCAGGACCCCAAAATAGTGAGTAATAGTCCACGAAACGCGTCAGAATCAGCCAAAACTGCGAGTGTTGACGACCGTAAAGTAATCGCACCTTGGGGTTCAACAACTGTGGAACTCGCTTCGGGACCCCAAAACGGTGAGTAATAGTCCACGAAACGAGTCAGAATTGGCCAAAACTATGAGTGTTGACGACGGACACGTAAATGCACTCCTGGGATCGTCAATCGTGGAAATCGCTCTGGGACCCAAAACAGTGAGTAATAGTGTACGAAACGGGCCAGAATTGGCCGTAATTGAGAGTGTTGATGACCACATGTAAACGCACCCCGAGGTTCGACAATCGTGGAAATCACTTCGGGACCCCAAAACTAAGTATAGTCCAAGAAACGGGCCAGAACCGACCCAAACTACGAGTGTTGACGACCAACACATATCACACCTTGGGATTCGACAACCATGGAAAGCGTTTTGGGACCCCAAAACGTTGAGTAATAGTCCATGAAAGAGCCCAGAATCGGACAAACCTAGGATTAGTGATGACCGACACGTAAACGCACCC
>NW_025270112.1:0-1415 GCF_018294505.1 Triticum aestivum | reverse complement strand
TTCTTCTTAAAGATCCATTTGTTTTCTATGGCTCGCCGCTCAACGGGCAAGTCAGTCAAAGTCCATACTTTGTTTTCATACATGGATTCTATCTCGGATTTCATGGCTTCTAGCCATTTGTCGGAATCCGGGCCCGCCATCGCTTCTTCATAGTTCGAAGGTTCACCGTTGTCTAACAACATGATTTCCAGGACAGGGTTGCCGTACCACTCTGGTGCGGAACGTGTCCTTGTGGACCTACGAAGTTCAGTAACTTGATCTGAAGCTTCATGATCATCATCAATAACTTCCTCCCCAGTCGGTGTAGGCACCACAGGAACATTTTCCCGCGCTGCGCTACTTTCCGGTTCGGAAGGGGTGACTATCACCTCATCAAGTTCCACTTTCCTCCCACTCAATTCTTTCGAGAGAAACTCCTTCTCTAGAAAGGACCCGTTCTTGGCAACGAAGATCTTGCCTTCGGATCTGAGGTAGAAGGTATACCCAATAGTTTCCTTAGGGTATCCTATGAAGACGCATTTTTCCGATTTGGGTTCGAGCTTTTCAGGTTGAAGTCTCTTGACATAAGCATCGCATCCCCAAACTTTTAGAAACGATAGCTTAGGTTTCTTCCCAAACCATAATTCATACGGTGTCGTCTCAACGGATTTAGACGGTGCCCTATTTAAAGTGAATGCGGCAGTCTCTAAAGCATAACCCCAAAATGAGAGCGGTAAATCGGTAAGAGACATCATAGATCGCACCATATCCAACAGAGTGCGATTACGATGTTCGGACACACCATTTCTCTGAGGTGTTCCAGGCGGCGTGAGTTGTGAAACTATTCCACATTTCCTTAAGTGTGTACCAAATTCGTGACTTAAATATTCTCCTCCACGATCTGATCGTAAGAATTTTATTTTTCTGTCACGTTGATTTTCAACCTCACTCTGAAATTCCTTGAACTTTTCAAAGGTTTCAGACTTGTGTTTCATTAGGTAGACATACCCATATCTACTTAAGTCATCAGTGAGAGTGAGAACATAACGATATCCTCCGCGAGCCTCAACACTCATCGGACCGCACACATCGGTATGTATGATTTCCAGTAAGTTGGTTGCTCGCTCCATTGTTCCGGAGAACGGAGTCTTGGTCATCTTACCCATGAGGCATGGTTCGCACGTGTCAAATGATTCGTAATCAAGAGACTCCAAAAGTCCATCTGCATGGAGCTTCTTCATGCGCTTGACACCAATGTGACCAAGGCGGCAGTGCCACAAGTATGTGGGACTATCGTTATCAACTTTACATCTTTTGGTATTCACACTATGAACATGTGTAACATCACGTTCGAGATTCATCAAAAATAAACCATTGACCAGCGGGGCATGACCATAAAACATATCTCTCAAATAAATAGAACAACCATTATTCTC
>NW_025270111.1:0-1415 GCF_018294505.1 Triticum aestivum | reverse complement strand
TAGGTCCTGATACATTTTAGTGCTACCGGGATGAATGGTGAGAGGAGATTCATGAGCTTCCTTAAGGATCAACTGCCGCAGATGCTGGTTCTTGGGAACCACTAGACGGTTCTCAAAGTACACAACACCATGATCATTTGTGGAGAAACAACTAGCACCTCCGCTAGCAATGTTCTCTTTGATTTTAGATATTCCCTTATCTCGCTTTTGGGCAGCGATGATTTGATCCGTAAGAGTAGGTTTTGCTACCAAGGTGGAAAGAAAACCTTGAGGTACAATGTGAAGGTTAAGCTTCCGAAATTCCTCATGGAGAAGCGGTTGACTTTGTTGTAACATCAGGTTGTTACAATAAGATTTACGACTTAGCGCATCAGCCATGACGTTGGCTTTCCCTGGGGTGTAGGTTATTCCTAAGTCGAAGTCTGTGATCAATTCAACCCAACGTCTCTGCCTGAGATTCAAATCCGGTTGGGTGAAAATATACTTCAGACTTTGGTGATTAGTGAATATTTCGCAACGATTACCGAGGAGGTAATGTCGCCAGGTCTTAAGTGCACAGACTACGGCTGCAAGCTCTAGATCATGGGTAGGATAATTCTCCTCATGTGGGTGCAATTGCCGTGAAGCGTAAGCAATTACGTGTCGATCTTGCATAAGAATGCAACCTAGTCCTTGTCGCGAGGCGTCGCAGTAGATAACAAAGTCCTTGGAGAAGTCTGGCGGTACCAGCACGGGAGCAGAGGTCAGGCGTCTTTTCAGTTCCTGAAAGCTGTGCTCACATTGTGGAGTCCATTCGAGCTTCTTATCTTTCTTGAGAAGTTCGGTTAGAGGTTTAGCAACCTTGGAGAAGTTCTCGACAAAGCGACGACAATAGCTCGCTAAGCCTAGAAAACTCCGAACTTGCTTGACCGATTCAGGCGGAGTCCAATTAAGGACAGCTTGAACTCGCTCAGGGTTAACAGCAATACCTTTACCAGATATTACATGACCCAGATAGGTCACTTCTGACAACCAGAATTCACATTTTGAAAATTTGGCATAAAGGCGATGCTCTCGAAGTTTCTTCAACACTAGCCTTAAATGTTCGGCATGTTCTTCCTCGTTCTTGGAGTAGATGAGTATATCATCGAGATAAACTACGACGAATTTATCCAAATACTCCATGAAGATTGAGTTCATTAACCGAGAAAAGGTGGCTGGAGCGTTGGTTAAACCGAAGGACATGACGGTGTACTCGTATTGGCCATAACGAGTAACAAAGGCCGTTTTAGGAATGTCCCCGTTTCTGATTTTGATTTGATGGTAGCCCAACCTCAAATCCATCTTGGAGAAGACTGAGGATCCAGCGAGCTGATCATACAGATCGTTGATCCTGGGAAGTGGATATTTGTTCTTGATTGTGACCAAATTGACAG
>NW_025270110.1:0-1415 GCF_018294505.1 Triticum aestivum | reverse complement strand
TGCTGCTGTTTGTGCTTTCACTAGTTTTGCATGTGTATGGTGGTCTGAACATTGTAGATTATATCCTATTCCAACTACTTGGGCTGCTTTGAAAACTGCTATGCGTACGCGTTGGGTTCCACCATATTATCAACGTGAATTGCTTCAAAAATTGCAGCGTTTAAGACAAGGGAAAAATTCTGTAGAAGAATATTATCAGGAATTACAAACTGGCATGATTAGATGTGGTATTGTTGAGGAGAATGAAGCTATGCTTGCACGTTGTCTGGGTGGATTAAATAGAGAGATTCAGACCATTCTACACTATAAGGAGTATACTAATATCACTCGTTTATTCCATCTTGCTTGTAAAGCTCAACGTGAAGTGCAGGATCGACAAGCATTGGGGCGAACTACCTTTTCTGCAGGCCAACCTTCATCATGGACACCACGTGCATCTTCTACTTCAACTGCACCGGCACCTCCATCCGGTGCCACCTCCAACCGTGATACAAGAAAACAGGCACAACCACCATTATCTGCCAAGAGCGCACCTGCGGGGCCTGCACAGCGTTCTTCTTCTTCCATGGCATCAACAGGGCACACAAGTGATATTATTTGTCGTCGTTGTAAGGGAGGAGGTCATTATGCGAGAGAATGCAAATCTCCGCGTGTGATGATTGCTACCGCGGATGGTGGATATGAGTCTGCTAGTGACTATGATGAGGAGACTTTGGCTCTTATTACACGTGAAGAACATGGTGGAGATGATTCTGATCATGAGACACAATACATGGCTCCTGAAGACGCTGACAGGTACGAATGTTTAGTTGCTCAACGTGTTTTGAGTGTGCAGATCACACAAGCTGAGCAAAATCAGAGGCACAATTTGTTCCATACCAAGGGAGTTGTGAAGGAACGTTCTGTGCGCGTCATCATAGACGGAGGGAGCTGCAACAACTTTGATAGAGGCGGGGTGTCCCGATCTTTCGATGAGATGATAACTATCGATTTGGTGGAGACGACTTTGACGATCCGACTACAAACGTGCACGATGTTGCGCCTTAGCAATCGCTAAACCAACTCCGAGAGGTTATTGATCACGCCGGAGCACAATCAACCTGACCACGAAGGTCTATTCCTGCAAGCAATCGAAGAACAAGCAAGAATATGATAAAAGCAATCTGAATATTGCGAGTATATATGAAGTATTGATAAAGGTGGGGATCCATAAGCGGTCTTGGTCTGGTCGTTGGACACAAACGAAGTACACGAAGTTGCAATGGCTAACTTTTAACTAAACAAATCCCAAGGAAAAGCTACTAGATGGATCTACTTATATAGGAGCAAGGGGTGGCGGCCAAGGAGGTGGGAGGACGTCCCAAGGCAGCCTAAAACTAAATCTAGGTCGTACAAGGCCAATGGGCCCAAGTGGA
>NW_025270109.1:0-1415 GCF_018294505.1 Triticum aestivum | reverse complement strand
AAGAAAAAGAAAAAAAAGAGTGAGAAAAAAAGAGAGAAGAAAAAAAATTTGGATCTATCTAGAATCAATCTCGTACCTGAATTCGGATTGGAATCTGTTTTGCGCACTGTTCAGTAAAACAGGTGTATCTTTCTCATACGAAGTCCGTTTTGGCTCCGTGAGTACTCAAATTGAAGCTAGCGACGAGCCGCATCTAAATAGTTACAGAAGCTAGTTCAATATTTGACACCTCAAAATCGGCTTCTAAATAGGTCTTTTTGCCCTCCGAAGTTCGTGAACACAGCTTGTTCCAATTTTTCAGGCCAGTTTTAGAATTCTTTAACTCCTCATATCAACTCGGAATTGAGTGATTCTTGTTGCATTGGAAAGCTTGAGTTAGTAGCATTCTTTGAAAGAATTTATCAGAAAATTGGCTCAAACTTTTCAAGAGGAAAGTTGGAGAGAGTTGTTGTATATCCTGCTTGGCAGTTGTTTTTCATCATTACCTTCACTACCGTTGTGATCTTCACTTATATCTTGCTGTCCAGAGCTACTTAGTATCCTTGATTGATTCTAGTTGTGCTACGCTGTGACCTCATTAGTGTTATAGGCTCGCGTCTCTAGTCCGGTCTAGCCTAGGACCAGCACAGTACCGTCGTTGAGCGTTTATTCAACATTGCATCTCTGAATTGATTATTGCTAATCTTTTGCTACCATATATAGCCAACCCAGCTCCACATATTTCTACACCGTGTATACGTACGCTCCCCTGGCAATCGCTTTACTCAATATTCGGAGTTACTTGACACCGCAGGTTGCCGATCACCGCCTACTGCATGGTAAGAACTTGTAAGACATTGATATTTGCTTTACTGTGAGCGTTTTACCATCACATCCTAGTAGTTATAGGAACATTATTTTTGGATTTTGTTTCTTGTTCTACTAATCATGACAGGATCCAGAGTCAATTCATGGGCTTTGTCGATCGCGGGAGACGTGCCACCACCTTTGCAAATACCACAACCGTCACGAGAGGTGCACAAACATCCAAATGCACATGATCAGGTTAATGTATCTATACCACCATTTAATGGCCGTTTTAAACCTGCTTTATATATTGAATGGGAGTTCGACATAAAAAATATATTTGCTTCCCGTAATTTCGATGAACATAAAAAGGTTAAGGTTGCGGTTGGTTCTTTCACTGGTTATGCTTTGGTTTGGTGGAGTGAATATTGTCGGTTACACCCTGATTATATACCTACTACTTGGGATGATTTGAAACTTGCCATGCGACATACTTTCGTCCCTGCTTATTATACTCGTGACATGATTAAGAAGTTGCAACACTTAAAACAAGGTAGTGAAACTGTAACAAAATATTATGATGATTTACAAACTACCTTGTTGCATTCCTCTTTAGAAGAAAGTGAAGA
>NW_025270108.1:0-1415 GCF_018294505.1 Triticum aestivum | reverse complement strand
CCCCGTCCGAGCAAGAGTTATAGCAGGCACATGGACGAACTGGCCGTGTGAAGCAGTGCGCGGCGTCGTGATGCCCCTCGGGTGCCTAATCCGGCGAACGGCGGTTTGAATGCTCAGGATGTGGTGAACAATGGCAGAGCACGGCACGAGGCAGAGTTAGTAGCCCAGTTGGCTGCGCAATACCATAATCAACTCACTCCGATTCAGCCAGCGGCATCAGTTGAACGTGGTTTGGCTTTTAGCTCTTAGGGAGCACCGTGCCTCACCCCAGCTCTGCTAATGTGCGGCTACCCAAGGATTTCAAAGGTCCGCGTAAAGTACCTAATTATACCGCTGATCAGCCCCCTGAGGCGTGTGTTGAAAGTTATGAGATGGCAATGGAGATGTTAAAATTGGATGAAGCAGCCTGTGCAAAATACTTCACCATGATGTTAGAAGGAACGGCTCATACCTGGCTAAAGAGCCTGCCTGTTAATTCGATCAGTTCATGGGATGAGTTGAAGGCCAAGTTTATAGCAAACTTCAAGGATACGTGCAAGCAACCCATGTCCATTGTGGATCTGGCGGCTTGTGTCCAAGGAGAGAATGAATCAACAACCCATTGGGTGCGCCGGGTTTCAGAAATTTTGCATTCGTCAGGCCGCATCAATCCTGACACAGCAATTATGACCTTGGAAGGCAATTGCCGGTTTAAGTCACTGAAGATGAAGTTGGGACGGCTCAAGCGACACTGCAATGATATGTGGATACTCATGGCGGCCCTGGTTAAGTATGCTGATTCTGATAATACCAAAGACCCTGACTTTGATGAAGAAAAGCAGGAGAAGGGAAAGAAGAATGCCGGTTCAAAGGGACAACATAACCAGGCGGGCCACGGGAACAATGGTAAGCGTTAAGCGGACAATTCAGGTTTTGTGGCTAACACCAGTATGCAAGGCAATAGGCAGCGCCGTAAGGGTAAACTGCCCCAGTGCGGTGGAGGAATGAATCTGGAACGCTTGTTAAACCAGCCTTGCCCAAAGCACGGGACAAAGGACGTTCTGACCACACACCTCTGGAAGGATTGCCACATCATGAGGGAATTCAAAAACTCTGATCTTTTCCGGTATGACCAGGGTCCGTCCGGCGGTTCCGGTCCTGGATTTCATAGGCTGGCTTACAGAGGTGGTGGTTCAAACTCAGGATTTCAGAATTACCAGGGCAATCAGAACAACCAAGGTGGTAACAATCAACAGGGTAATCAGGGGAATCAGCAGCAGTCGGGTTATCAGAGCAACCCGAAGCAGTTAAACGATGGATAGTATCATGTCTTCACTACTAGCTTGTGCAAGCGCGATCAGAAGCTCCATAAAAGGGCAGTAAATTCTGTTGAACCGGCAGTGCCCCGTTATCTACGCTGGTCTGAGCAGCCTATT
>NW_025270107.1:0-1415 GCF_018294505.1 Triticum aestivum | reverse complement strand
GTATCCCCTGCCATGCAAGAGTTTTTGTCTTGGATAAGATAGGTTTCAGTCCTATGGAAACTACTGAGGAGGTAAAGAGAGTTTACTTGAAGACCGAGCATGGTTGTATTTTCCATGCAAAATTATACGACGCAGACACCTACACCTATTTTGGATGCAAAACTTGGCAAGCACTATGCAAGACTTATGCATTTGAGCCTGATATGGTTATCACCTTTGATATTCGTCCGAAAGATGATCTTGAAGGTAATATTGACATCCGGGTCGATGTGCAGACGCCTCCAGTTATACCATTATGTGAGCTTCTCAACCATATTTATGTCTTTGACATTGTTTATTCAAAAATATTTGACAACTAATTTCTATTGACAGCTTATTTCCAATCAAGCAAACATGTCCATGACTTGGTAGACAGGACCTACTACTATCCCAGGGCTGAACTAAACCACGAGGAGATAAGTCATTCTGTTTCATGGCTTAAGGATCTTCATACTGTCAAGACAAATTATTTTCTTGAACTTGAAAATCTTAGTACTCAAAAGGTGCGACCAATAGTGTTCGTACTGAACTACGGTCACATCTATTTAGGAAATATGGTAAGTTTTTTACTATTTGTCCTCAGTGCATCTTTTGCATACATTATTTTTTAAGCTAAACTTCATTGCTAAGTATGTTACTATATGATATTCTTCAACAGGGACTCCCGATGAATGTTGTGCCTCATTGGATCGAGACTAAAGGTCGCACGAGAATTGTTAGCTTACGGCCAAGATATCCTACAATGCACTTTAGTGCATTTAGGATTTCTAATAGCGAGGAATGCTTAATAGTGAAAGAATGGAGCAAAATTGTGAACGATCACAGAGAAGTACTAGGGGGCAGCAATCAGAAGTGCAGCCCATGATTAGGAGACTGGTCCATTTGCATGCTCCAACTTGATGAAGCAGGAGTGCTACACATGTTTTATGTTATTTTAGCTGAGAGAGAGCAACATGAGTGATTAGCTAGATAGAAATGAGTTTGAAGATGATGATGTACTACACTATGACTATGATGATTAAATAACTAGTGTTGGTGGTAATGACTATGATGATTATTATTAGCTAGTGTTGGTGGTGATTAGATAGCTACCACAGCTAGTGTTGGTGGTGATTAGCTAGCTAGAATGTGTTTGAAGATGATAATGTGCTACACTATGACTATGATGATTAAATGACTACTGTTGGTGGTAATGACTATGATGATGATTAAATAGCTTGTGCTAGCGGATTAGATTCAAGTGGAGGCAACATGTGGTGCACATCGAAAGTACTACTAGTCCAAACTAGATCAAGTTTGGATTAGTAGTATACTTTTGACACGCACCACATATTGCCTCCACTTGAACCTAATCCACCTTCATTTGACACACGGTT
>NW_025270106.1:0-1415 GCF_018294505.1 Triticum aestivum | reverse complement strand
TCCTTTGTTGCCGCCCCTCCGATAAAACAAATGCGCCTAGTTGCCACTAAGTTACAAGACACTAAGTTACGACCATGCTACAAGACATGCAGTTGCATGAGTATAGTTGGACATGCAGCTGGACACCTCTCTCTCGCTGCCGCCCCCTCCGACAAAACAAGCCCCCCCTAGTTGCGACCAAGTTAGAAGACATGTAGTTGCGTGCCCGTCGTGTGACATGCAACTGGCCCCATCTCTCATGACGGCGTCCCCTCTGACAAAACAAGGGTCCGTCCCAGTTGCGACCATGGTCTAAGACATGCAGTTGTGTGTCTAGTGTGGGACATGCAACTGGTGCCTCTCCCCGTACAACAAAAAATTAAAGTTA
Organism: Triticum aestivum; assembly: GCF_018294505.1. Classification (NCBI taxonomy): domain Eukaryota; kingdom Viridiplantae; phylum Streptophyta; class Magnoliopsida; order Poales; family Poaceae; genus Triticum; species Triticum aestivum. The sequence continues at coordinate 1,048 of NW_025270106.1, read as the reverse complement.
AGTTGCAACCAAGTTATAAGACATGAATTGCGACCAAGTTAGAAGAATGCAGTTGTCTGCCTGTTGTGGGACATGCAACTGGTGCCCCTCCCCATACAACAAAAATGGAAGTTGGCTTGCAACCAAGTTATAAGATATGCAGTTGCCACCAAGTTAGAAAGACATGCAGTTGCGTGCCTACTGTGGGGCATGCAACTGGGCCCCATCTCTCTCGACGCCTCCCCCTCCATCAAAACAAAGGTCCTCCAAGTTGCGACCAAGTTACAAGACATGGAGTTGTTTGCCCATTATGGGATATGCCAACTGGCACCTCTCTCCGCACAATAAAAATGGAAGGCGAGTTGCAACCAAGTTATAAGACATGCAGTTGTGTGCCTAGTGTGGGACATGCGATTGGTGCCTCTCCCCTTTACAACAAAAAATGAAAGTTGAGTTGCAACAAAGTTATAAGACATGCAGTTGGGACCATGCTCAAAGACATACAATTGCGTGCTCGTCGTGGGATATGCAACTAGCGCCCCTCCCCGTACAACAAAAATTAAAATCGAGTTGCAACCAAGTTATAAGACATGCAGTTACGACCAAGTTACAAGACATGTTGTTGCGTGCCTAGTGTGGCGCATGCAATTGGGCCCCATCTCTCTCGGCGGCCCCGCCCCCCTCTGACAAAACAAATGTCATTCCAGTTGCGACCAAGTTAGAAAACATGGAGTTGCGTGCAATTGTGTGACATGCAACTGGCGCCTCTCCCCGCACAACAAAAATGGAAATCGAGTTGCAACCAAGTTATAGGACATGCATTTGTGACCATGGTCGAAGATATGCAGTTGCGTGCCAAGTGTGGGGCATGCAACTGGGCCCCAGCTCTCTCGATGCCGCCCCCTCCGACAAAACAAAGGTCCTCCCAGTTGCGAGCGAGACAAGAAACCCTCCCCCTCTCCCGCTACCCACTAACAAATCAAAAATGTCGGTTGCAGTTGGGTGTGTGGGCATGCAATTGCAGTCTGGTGTGTAGGCATGCAGTTCCAGTCGAGGGCGACACATGCAA
>NW_025270105.1:0-1415 GCF_018294505.1 Triticum aestivum | reverse complement strand
GTAACACTAGGAGACATTTCCCGGTAAGAGAGGCTACTAAAGATAAACAACTAGATAGTCAGATCCCACACATACCAAGCATTTCAATCATACACACAATATGCTCGATATGTGCAAATACAACGAAGCATCACAACATGACTCTATGACACAAGTACTTTATTTAAGGCTCAGGGAGCCATACATAACATACACAAAGGTACGGGTCTCACGACCCCACATACAAGTCATACAGTCATACAAACCAGCAGCGGAAGTAACTTGTCTGAGTACAGACAACTAGTAAAACAAAAGAGGCTTGGAAAGCCTAGCTATACTACGTGGTCCTTCACAAGCTCAGGGTCACCACCTGGGTCCTTAGCCTACTCGTTGATGTCAACGTCTACATAGAACCCATCAGAAGGGGTTGCAGCGTCTTCTGTAAAAATGTAGATTATAGCAACATGAGTACAAAGGTACTCAGCAAGACTTACATCAGATCCTACATACATGCATAGTATCAAGAGGGGTTGGTGGAGTTATTGCAGCAAGCCAGCTTTGACTCTTGGCTAGGCTATCCTACGATACTCCAACTTGAAATGATTTTGCGCACACGAGTCCACTACTCACCACTTCAATACACTACCGAGGATCCACCTCCGTCTTCCTACGGAAGAGCCATCCTCGGCACTCACACTTATCTTGAGGCTTTTAACAGTTTCCATTTACTTGTCTATGAACTGTATAGGCAACCAAGTAGTCCTTTACCGCGGACGCGGCTATTCGAATAGATCATGTTAACCCTGCAGGGGTGTACGTCTTCATACATGTTTCCACCACTTAGCGTCTGCACACGACATGTGCTCGGCAGACTTCAAGCGAAAGCCGACGTGGGTGTAGACCACGACCTACCTAAACACTTAAGCATCTAGTCCAGGTTTATCGCCTATTCAGGTTCCATCCGCAGGGAGTCCGACCGAGGTTTCCCATACGGCCCCGAACGATGTGAACAGGGTTCCCGAGATACCTAACGGGTATTCGGTACACCGTGCCACGTACCTACCGCATCACAGCCCACCCCTACGGTCAGCGCTGTCCACGGCCTCCAGTAGGCTACAAACACCAGAAACTACTTGCAACTCCTGGACAGAGAGCTAGGGTGAATAAGAAGTCGAGCGGGGTCATATTTCAGGGCCCAATGCATGGTAGTAGCTGTATCTTAAATCACGCATACAGATCTCAGTGCTTAAGGTCGGCTTCAATGAAACAACCCACCATGTACTCCTACATGGCCTCTCATCGATACCTTTACCAAATCGTGTTCACCACACCACTCTCATTACCGAGATAAACATTTCACTCTAGCCCATCACCCAGATGAACCAGACCTGACACGACTCTAAGCATAGCAGGCATAGCAAGGTAGGAACAACACA
>NW_025270104.1:0-1415 GCF_018294505.1 Triticum aestivum | reverse complement strand
ATTGCAAACCGGAGCTTCCCTCAAGAAGGCTCGTGGTTCCGAGAGGGAACATGTCACCTCCGTGTGCGAAACGACATACGTACACTGCCTTCTCCCGCCTTAATTTTTTTACACAGCCAGATTAGATCAAATAGAAGTATCGTGCTAAATTTTGGAATTATTCCGGGTTCGTTTGGCCTTTTTATACATTAATTGAGTTTCTGGGCATTTAATGTGCATAATTCAAATTTGAACTACAAGCATAGGCTCCAGTGCACCAAAGTTGTTTGAAAAATGACATGTGTGTCCTTGGGTGAATTTCTAGGTCCCATGCAAGAGACTGGAGTGAAATTCAAACATCTGGGCATCGTGGCTCGGCCGGAAAGATTGAGAAACTTGGTTTTTTAATTCCTGTAAATCCAAAACATGCTTGAAAATCATGAAACTTGGCATGGTCTCATGACATGGCACCAACATGCTGCGGTAATTATTTTTGCCGAATTGGGACAAGCTTTGGTGTAAGCTTCTTGCAAGCCGGAGCTCGTCAAGAAGGCTCGTGGTTCCGAGAGGGAACGTGTCACCTCTGTGTGTGAAACGACATACGTACACTGCCTTCTCCCGCCTTAATTTTTTACATAGCCAGATTAGACCAAATAGAAGTACCATGCTAAATTTTGGAATTATTACGGGTTCGTTTGGCTTTTTTATACATTAATTGAGTTTCTGGGCATTTAATGTGCATAATTCAAATTTGAACTACAAGCACAGGCTCCAGTGCACCAAAGTTGTTTGAAAAATGACATGGCTATCCTTGGGTGAATTTTTACGTCGCACGCAAGAGATGGGAGTGAAATTCAAACATCTGGGCGTCGTGGCTCGGCTGGAAAGATTGAGAAACTTGGTTTTTTAATTCTTGTAATTCCAAAACATGCCTGAAAATCATGAAACTTGGCATGGTCACATGACATGGCACCAACATGCTGCGATAATTTTTTGGCCGAATTGGGACAAGCTTTGGTGTATGCTTCTTGCAAACCGGAGCTTCCCTCAAGAAGGCTCGTGGTTCCGAGAGGGAACATGTCACCTCCGTGTGCGAAACGACATACGTACACTGCCTTCTCCCGCCTTAATTTTTGTACACAGCTAGATTAGACCAAATAGAAGTACCGTGCTAAATTTTGGAATTATTCCGGGTTCGTTTGGCCTTTTTATACATTAATTGAGTTTCTGGGCATTTAATGTGCATAATTCAAATTTGAACTACAAGCACAGGCTCGAGTGCACCCAAGTTGTTTGAAAAATGACATGTGTGTCCTTGGGTGAATTTCTAGGTCCCATGCAAGAGACTGGAGTCAAATTCAAACATCTAGGCATCGTGTCTCGGCCGGAAAGATTGAGAAACTTGGTTTTTTAATTCCTGTAATTCTAAAACACGC
>NW_025270103.1:0-1415 GCF_018294505.1 Triticum aestivum | reverse complement strand
GATCTTGTGCTATGTTTAGGATTGGGTCTTGTCCATCACATCATTCTCCCAATGATGTGATCTCGTTATCAATGACATCCAGTGTCCATAGTCAGGAAACCATGACTATCTGTTGATCAACGAGCTAGTCAACTAGAGGCTCACTAGGGACATGTCGGTGTCTGTTATTCACACATGTATTACGATTTCCGGATAACACAATTATAGCATGAATAAAGACAATTATCATGAACAAGGAAATATAATAATAATGCTTTTATTATTGCCTCTAGGGCATATTTCCAACAGTCTCCCACTTGCACTAGAGTCAATAATCTAGTTACATTGTGATGAATCGAACACCCATGGAATTCTGGTGTTGATCATGTTTTGCTCTAGGGAGAGGTTTAGTCAACGGATCTGCTACATTCAGGTCCGTATGTACTTTACAAATCTCTATGTCTCCATCTTGAACATTTTCACGAATGGAGTTGAAGCGACACTTGATGTGCCTTGTCTTCTTGTGAAACCTAGGCTCCTTGGCAAGTGCAATAGCTCCAGTTTTGTCACAGAAGAGCTTGATCGGCCCCGACGCATTGGGTATGACTTCTAGGTCGGTGATGAACTCCTTCACCCATATTGCTTCATGTGTTGCCTCCGAGGCTGCCATGTACTCCGCTTCACATGTAGATCCCGCCACGACGCTTTGCTTGCAACTGCACCAGCTTACTGCCCCACCATTCAAAATATACACGTATCCGGTTTGTGACTTAGAGTCATCCAGATCTGTGTCGAAGCTAGCGTCGACGTAACCCTTTACGACGAGCTCTTCGTCACCTCCATAAACGAGAAACATTTCCTTAGTCTTTTTCAGGTACTTCAGGATATTCTTGACCGCTGTCCAGTGTTCCTTGCCAGGATTACTTTGGTACCTTCCTACCAAACTTACGGCAAGGTTAACATCAGGTCTGGTACACAGCATGGCATACATAATAGAACCTATGGCTGAGGCATAGGGGATGACGCTCATCTCTTCTATATCTTCTGCCGTGGTCGGACATTGAGCTGAGCTCAATTTCATACCTTGTAACACAGGCAAGAACCCCTTCTTGGATTGATCCATATTGAACTTCTTCAATATTTTATCAAGGTATGTGCTTTGTGAAAGACCTATGAGGCGTCTCGATCTATCTCTATAGATTTTGATGCCTAATATATAAGCAGCTTCTCCAAGGTCCTTCATTGAAAAACTTTTATTCAAGTAGGCCTTGATGCTGTCCAAGAGTTCTATATCATTTCCCATCAACAGTATGTCATCTACATATAATATGAGAAATGCTACAGAGCTCCCACTCACTTTCTTGTAAACGCAGGCTTCTCCATAAGTCTGTGTAAACCCAAACGCTTTGATCATCTCATCAAAGCGAATGTTCCAA
>NW_025270102.1:0-1415 GCF_018294505.1 Triticum aestivum | reverse complement strand
AACCTCGCAAGTCCCATAAGACTGCAGAGGCAAGAGACTTGGCGCCACTTGAGCTTATACATTCTGATCTTTGTGAGATGAATGGCGTGTTGACAAAAGGTGGAAAGAGATACTTCATGACGTTGATTGATGACTCCACTAGATATTGTTATGTGTATCTTCTGAAATCAAAAGATGAGGCTTTGACTTTCTTTAAAAGCTATAAAGCTGAGGCAGAGAACCAACTTGATCGACAAATTAAACGGCTTAGGTACGATCGTGGTGGAGAGTATTTTTCCAATGAATTTGATCTGTTTTGTGAGGAACATGGCATAATCCATGAGAGGACGCCTCCCTACTCACCCCAGTCAAATGGGGTAGCCGAAAGAAAGAACCGAACTCTAACTGATATGGTTAACACCATGTTAGACACTTCGGGTCTATCCAAGGAATGGTGGGGGGAGGCGCTAATGACTGCGTGTCATGTCCTCAACCGAGTTCTCACAAAGCATAATACCATGACTCCATTTGAGGAATGGGAAAGGAAAAGGTTGAAACTCTCTTACCTACGTACTTGGGGTTGTTTGGCGAAAGTCAATATACCAATTCCCAAGAAGCGCAAGCTTGGACCAAAAACCGTGGATTGTGTTCTTCTGGGCTATGCTTTTCATAGCATCGGCTATAGATTTTTGATAATAAAATCTGAGGTATCCGACATGCATGTTGGTACGATTATGGAATCAAATGATGCAACTTTCTTTGAGGACATATTTCCTATGAAGGATATATCGAGTTCATCAAATCAGGAGATACCTACTCCATCTAGTGAGGAATTCACTGTAATTCCTGAACCCACCATTGCGATGGAACACGTTGAGAATCCTGTTGAGGGTAACAATGGAACTCCTATGAGGAGTAAGAGACAGAGGACTGCAAAGTCTTTTGGTGATGATTTCATTGTGTACCTTGTGGATGACACACCCAGGACTATTTCAGAAGCCTATGCATCTCCTGATGCTGACTACTGGAAGGAAGTTGTACATAGCGAGATGGATTCCATCTTAGCTAACGGTACCTGGGAGATCACTGACCATCCTTATGGGTGCAAACCTGTAGGATGTAAGTGGGTGTTCAAGAAGAAGTTTAGACCTGATGGTACGATTGAAAAGTACAAGGCACGGCTTGTGGCCAAGGGTTATACTCAGAAAAAAGGTGAAGACTTCTTTGATACTTACTCACCTGTGGCTAGACTGACCATAATTCAGGTGCTACTATCACTGGCTGCCTCACATGGTCTTATCGTTCATCAAATGGACGTTAAGACGGCTTTCCTCAATGGAGAGTTGAAGGAGGAAATTTACATGGATCAGCCAGATGGTTTTGTAGTACCTGGTCAAGAAGGAAATGTGTGCAAGTTATTAAAGTCTTTATATGGC
>NW_025270101.1:0-1415 GCF_018294505.1 Triticum aestivum | reverse complement strand
ATTGTTGGATCCCTTCCCGCTCACTATTTGGGAAGAGGACCAGGCCCTCTATAAATAGGAATAGCCACCACCATAGAGGAGGGCGGATCCATTGAGAGATGAACCACCCACCAAGCACAAGAACACCTCGCCTCAGGAGGTTGTTTTTCCCTTTTATTGTTCATCATCAGCCCAAGAGGCAATCCACCACTGCCACACTGGATTAGGGTATTACACCACAATGGTGGCCTGAACCAGAATAAATCTTGTGTCTCTTGTGTTGTGAGTTGATCGAGCTAAGCTTAGAGATCACGGCGAGGCTGAGAGGTGAGATCGGTAGGGGGGAAAGCTCCGTGCGCACCCTAGTGTTTGAACCTCAAGTGTTTTGCCGGAACCCGAAATCCGACATTTGGCGCACCAGGTAGGGGTGTGCCGAACCCTTCCTTCCGTGGATCCGCGTCCCATCGCTTCATCACAGCCATGTCTGACGCCCGTCGAGCCCACGCTGAGCGCCGGGCCGCTCTCGCCGCGCATGTCACCCAGACAGCTCCTGTCGGCGGGCCTCCCCGTCGCTCCCCGTCGCCTGCCACCCATGCTGCCAACGGCCTGGTGGGAAACGAGTAGCAAGTATCCTCGCTGCACCCCTCGGTGCGGCGGGACGTCCGCACCGCTACTCCGTTGCTGACCCCAGCCAGTTCGTCGTCCCATGCTCGTCGCGCTCCCACCGACGTCCCACACTCATGGCGCGCGAGCTCCTGCGTTACCGCCCCATCGACAACCTCTACGAGGAGTGGCTTGCTCGCATCACCGAACTCGTCAGCGCCGCAGGGGGCTCTCCCGCGCCGTCCCTCTCGTTGCCTTGCCCTCTTCTACGAAGGGCGACGTGGCTCATGGAGCGCCTCCACCACCTCTGCCCCAGGATCGCGCTCTAGCGCCAAGGCGTGCGGCTCCTGGGCGTGACCCACCGCGTCCTGCGCCCGCGCGCGAAGAAAGAAGCTGTCAAGAAATCCATCGGCCTCAAGAAGGCGCTCCCGTGCTCCCTGCGCCGGCACGACAAGACCGCACACTGCCTATGGCGGCGGTGCGCGGGTACCATCAAGAGCAAGCTCCACAGCAGCAAGGGGCCCCGGTGACCACGGCAGGTTGCCGCGCCTTCGCCCCTGAGCTGCGTAGCGTCACCTGGCCGGGCAAGTTCAAGCCAGACCTACCTCCTTGCTATGACGGCACCCCCGACCCTATGGAGTTCCTGTAGCTCTATGAACTGAGCATCGAGGCGGCCAAGGGCGAGGAGAAAGTGATGGCGAATTGGTTTCCCATGTCACTCAAGGACGGTGCCCGCTCATGGCTCCTGAACCTACCTCCCGGCTCGATCTCCTCCTAGGACGAGATGCGCAGCCTCTTCATCGCCAACTTCTAGGGCACTCGAGACCGCCCCC
>NW_025270100.1:0-1415 GCF_018294505.1 Triticum aestivum | reverse complement strand
TAGCGGGGCCAATAAGAAGAGTCGCGGCGGAGACCAATTTGAGATTGTCTTTCGCTTGATCTAGGTGACAGCGAGCAGGCCTCTGCTAGATATGAGTGGACATTAGGTGGGTGCGACCATATCCTAGAGCTGGGTGTAGACACTTCTTTTTCGTTCTTACCTTTTTTACTGGTTGAAACAAATTTATGTACTTAATATTATTGAATGTCATAAACAATTGTTGAGAAGTGCAATATTTTTTGTGGAAAGATGCAAGGCATTATCCGAAAATGCGGTTTTATGTTGAATGTCCAGGGATATTTGTGGACTGTGTAAAGTTTTTTTATATAGTCTGAAAGCTGAAAACTCCAAATTTTGTACTTCCTAAAACTTGCAACTCCATTTGTTTTTGTATTTTTTGCTAGTTGAAAGTTCTAAACTTTGTAATTTTGGAAATGTGAGGTTCCAAGAAACTCGTGGGGAGACAACTCTGATTCATGTTGGAAGTTGCTTCAGACATTATGTTTTCGACTAACCATGCCCACGGGTGACCCTGAGGCTTTTTTTCCATCATGGGTGACCCCGAGTTAGAAGCTCCGTGTTGAGGGAGGTATATCTTTGGTGGGGTTTGTTTGGCCCACTAGTTTTTTTAATATTACTAATTTAATATAGAGTATAATGCATGAACCAATCACAATAATTGAGTCTGTTTTAGAACACAAATTGAATTAAGAAGACATTAGAAAGTAAGTTGAAGTAATTGGATGGGCTGCAGTGAATTGAATTGTACCAGGTTTCATACGAGCAAAGGGGTTATGAACATCATGGACCAAGCCAAATCACAGAATTTTCTAACAGACGCTCGTCCCTGAAGAATTTTGTTTTACAGTCGACAGTCTTCTGTTCGGGTAATTTTTTCAGAAAATGTTTGAATTTAAGAGAATTTTTTGTGTTTCAAAAATTGTTCATGTTTTTTAAAAAATAATTGCAATCTGAAAAAATGTCCGTCCTTTCAAAAGATTTTCGCATGTACAATAATTGTTCGATTCTTCTAAAAATCTGTTCGTGTTTCCTAAAAATGTTCAGATTTTGAAATATTCATTAGAATATATTTTTATAACTGACCAAAAAGATGTGCTATTAGAATTGGTGGAATACCCGGCAATCCGAAACTCTCTTAACAGATATTCAAGAGAAAAGGATTCTAGAAAGATTCATATAATTAGAAGAACTTTCTCTCCTGGACGAGATGATAAAAGGGAAAGTAAAGACACATGTACAAAAACCTCCTACAGGAATACACAAGGAAATAATACAATGGGTCAAAATAAATAATGAGGATCATCTCCATACCATTTTGCGTTTCTCGTCAAATATAATCTGTTTGGCTATTCTAAGTGGTTCTCGAGGATGGATTGCTAAGAGATTACAACATA
>NW_025270099.1:0-1415 GCF_018294505.1 Triticum aestivum | reverse complement strand
AGCACATGCTCACTAGTTGAGCGATTCTCCTCCATCTTTTTGCTATAGAACTTGTTGGAGATTTCATATCTCTCAACTCGGGTATTTGCTTGAAATATTAACTTCAACTCCTGGAACATCTCATATGGTCCATGACGTTCAAAATGTCTTTGAAGTCCCGATTCTAAGCCGTTAAGCATGGTGCACTAAACTATCAAGTAGTCATCATATTGAGCTAGCCAAACGTTCATAACGTCTGCATCTGCTCCTGCAATAGGTCTGTCACCTAGCGGTGCATCAAGGACATAATTTTTCTGTGCAGCAATGAGGATAATCCTCAGATCACGGATCCAATCCGCATCTTTGCTACTAACATCTTTCAACATAATTTTTCTCTAGGAACAAAAAATAAACACAGGGAAGCAACAACGCGAGCTATTGATCTACAACATAATTTGCAAAATACTATCAGGACTAAGTTCATGATAAATTTAAGTTCAATTAATCATATTACTTAAAAACTCCCACTTAGATAGACATCTCTCTAATCATCTAAGTGATTACGTGATCCAAAGCAACTAAACCATGTCCGATTAACACGTGAGATGGAGTAGTTTCAATGGTGAACATCACTATGTTGATCATATCTACTATATGATTCACGCTCGACCTTTCGGTCTCTGTGTTCCGAGGCCATATCTGTATATGCTAGGCTCGTCAAGTTTAACCTGAGTATTCCGCGTGTGCAACTGTTTTGCACCCGTTGTATTTGAACGTAGAGCCTATCACACCCGATTAACACGTGGTGTCTCAGCACGAAGAACTTTTGCAACGGTGCATACTCAGGGAGAACACTTTTATCTTGAAATTTAGTGAGAGATCATCTTATAATGCTACCGTCAATCAAAGCAAGATAAGATGCATAAAGGATTAACATCACATGCAATCAATATAAGTGATATGATATGGCAATCATCATCTTGTGCTTGTGATCTCCATCTCCGAAGCACCGTCATGATCACCATCGTCACCGGCGCGACACCTTGATCTCCATCGTAGCATCGTTGTCGTCTCGCCAACTTATTGCTTTTACGACTATCGCTACCGCTTAGTGATAAAGTAAAACTATTACATGGCGATTGCATCTCATACAATAAAGCGACAACCATATGGCTCCTGCCAGTTGCCGATAACTCGGTTACAAAACATGATCATCTCATACAACACATTATATCACATCATGTCTTGACCATATCACATCACAACATGCCCTGCAAAAACAAGTTAGACGTCCTCTACTTTGTTGTTGCAAGTTTTACGTGGCTGCTACGGGCTTAGCAAGAACCGTTCTTACCTACGCATCAAAACCACAACGATAGTTTGTCAAGTTGGTGCTGTTTTAACCTTCGCAAGGACCGGGCGTAGCCACACTCGGT
>NW_025270098.1:0-1415 GCF_018294505.1 Triticum aestivum | reverse complement strand
AAAATCCTACCGAGTGGAGAGCAAACCTCCCACTCGGGGGCTTAGCTGCAGCCCAGTGCTCGCCTAAGTTCTTGAAAATCCTACCGAGTGGAGAGCAAACCTCCCACTCGGGGGCTTAGCTCCAGCCCAGTGCTCGCCTAAGTTTTTGAAAATCCTACCGAGTGGAGAGCAAACCTCCCACTCGGGGGCTTAGCTGCAGCCCAGTGCTCGCCTAAGTTCTTGAAAATCCTACCGAGTGGAGAGCAAACCTCCCACTCGGGGGCTTAGCTGCAGCCCAGTGCTCGCCTAAGTTCTTGAAAATCCTACCGAGTGGAGAGCAAACCTCCCACTCGGGGGCTTAGCTCCAGCCCAGTGCTCGCCTAAGTTTTTGAAAATCCTACCGAGTGGAGAGCAAACCTCCCACTCGGGGGCTTAGCTGCAGCCCAGTGCTCGCCTAAGTTCTTGAAAATCCTACCGAGTGGAGAGCAAACCTCCCACTCGGGGGCTTAGCTGCAGCCTAGTGCTCGCCTAAGTATCTAAAATCCTACCGAGTGGAGAGCAAACCTCCCACTCGGGGGCTTAGCTGCAGTCTAGCGCTCGCCTAAGTATGTGAAAATCCTACCGAGTGGAGAGCAAACCTCCCACTCGGGGGCTTAGCTGAAGCCTAGCGCTCGCCTAAGTATGTGAAAATCCTGCCGAGTGGAGAGCAAACCTCTTACTTGGGGTCTTAGCCGCAGCTAAAAGACCAAAGCGGTGATAAATCAAGGGGCCAGTGCTCGCCTAAGTGTATTGGGGAACAAGTCGATTGCAATGAGGGCTTCGCTTTAACCTGGAAAAGACACCTCAAACCAAATGCAAACATATTCAACGTCGAATCCAAGTTCGGATAACACCTAACAGAACCGAAAGTGCTCAGGCGCTAGGCCTGTTAAGGGTTGTCGGTTACAAAACTCACTCGGCATACCGAGGCAAATTTAAAGTATCAAGCTCAGAAGTTTTTTACCCCTCCTGTGGAGGGCTGGAAGGTGCAACAAACTCATCCAGATCAATTCCATCTGCAATTCGAGTGGCAGCAGCAATGAAGGTCTCCATGAAAGATCTGAAATCGTGCTTCTTGGTATTAGCCACCCTAAGAGCCACCAGCTTGTCCTCTCGTGCATCATTGCAGTGAACGCGGACCAGAGACAGAGCAACATCCGCACCGCACCTGGCCGAAGACTTCTTCCACTCCTGCACTCGACTTGGGACCTCGTTCAGTCGAGTCATCAGAGACTCGAGGTCGTTCTGGAGTGTCTCCCTTGGCCAGAGTGTTGTGTCGATGCGAGAAGTTGCGACCTTCAGCCTTGCGAGATAGTCGATGACAACAGCAACACGAGATTCAAGCCGGAGCACATTCATGGCGACTTCATCTTTCACGGGAGAGTTGATGGGGTCCA
>NW_025270097.1:0-1415 GCF_018294505.1 Triticum aestivum | reverse complement strand
TGCCTAAATTGGATACATTTGTTTTGCTTACAAATGAAGGGCCTAGCTTGGAGAAGGATGAACATTGGAGCAAGAACAAGCATGGAGATGATGCCATGCACAAGGGGAACAAGAACGGAGTTACAAGTGATGATTTCAGGACTTTGAAGCCACCATAATGGGTGCATGAAGCCTTGGACGAAATATACAAGATGCCACTTCATAAATTTCGTCCCGAGGCTATTATAGGTGCTGCGTCACCTTTTTATTGGGCCAGGCCCATGTAATTTCGAAATACATAAGTATAGGCTATTTTTAGAGTCCGTATGTGTGGGGAAACAAGAGATAGGGTTGATTTCGGACCCCTCCACCAAGGGCCACGAAATTCCCCCTCTCTTCCTCCATATATACAGCCCTTAGGGCACCGTTTAGACTTTGGGTTTTGTTTAGATTAAAAGTTCGCCATAGCTGCAACTTCGCGTACTTCGTTTGTGTCCAACAACCAGACCAAGACGTCATAGAACCCCACCTTGATCAATAAAGCTTTCATCTTATATTCGCAATATCCCGATTGCAATCTCAGTTTCTTGCTTGTTCTTCGTTTGCTCGCAGGAAACAGACCCTCGTGGTCAGGTTGATCGTGCTCCGGCGTGGTCAATAACCCTCGGAAGTTCGTTTAGCGATTGCTAAGGCGCGACATCTCGCACGTTCATAGTCGGATCGTCTAGGTCGACTCCCACAGAAAATGATAGCCACCATCTCATCGAAACATCAGGACACCTTCGCCTCTATCAAGTGGTATCAGATTTCCAGGTTGCTCGGTGAGATTTTACAGTTTTTCGTAGTTTAGATCGAGTCCGTTCTTCATACCTACAGTCCACGAAAAAGCCACACAAAAAAAAATTAGGGTTAGTTCATCATATCCGAACCAATCTGAGCCTTTACATAATCTTTTTAGGGTTTTGCTTTGTTGAATTTGCGGTTGCATCGTCGTTTCCAGTTGCTGGTCTTAGCATCTAGTCTTTTAGAGTTTCGAGTTCTGTTCACAGGTTGTCACGTCGCCGCTGCCATATATCACCACCGCATCATCATTGTCGCTGTTGCCATATACCACCACCACATATTCACGGCCAATCCGAATCCATATACGCCACCACATATCCGCCGCCATCACGCCAATCCGAGTTCACCTGCAACATATATCCGCCACCTGTCCGTGTTCCACCAGATTCATCTCCACCACCAGTCCGAGTTCCACCAGATTCATCTCCGCCACCAGTTCTAGTCCGAGTCCAGTAATTGTTGCATTGTTCTCGATTTCCAGATCACGCGATACTCCGAGTCGTGACAGAGAAGGACTCCCAACTTCTGAGCCATCCGCAGAAGAAAAATAGTTCCAATTTCAAAAAAAAAGAGGAAAAAAAGTGCAAAAAAAA
>NW_025270096.1:0-1415 GCF_018294505.1 Triticum aestivum | reverse complement strand
CTGCTTCTGAAAGTAACTAAACCATGTAAAAATAAACAAGAAATCTAATAGAAGGGACTTAGTAGAGCAACCAAATGGACTTACGGTGGATGCCATCAGTACCATCATATAGGGTGGAACGAGAATCTCTTCATATTGTTGGACAACATGTTTCTTATTATTAGCAATGGAGCTAAATATCTGATCGTTGTTGACTGGTTAGCAGGCATGTGGCAATAAATGAAGAAAATGAATAGAAATTACTCTGTGGTATGAGCGTATAAATATTACACTCGTAGAAAAATTTGTGAGGTGCAATTTAATCTTGAGAGCCGTATCCCTCTATTGTTGACCTTCTAAACAAATTCACTCAAGAGTCCAAATATGAATTGATAATTCAACTGGATTTGTTCTGTCATCGTCAGCCGGTTCTTAAGTTCATAAAAAATACAGTCCCAGCTCCCAAGTCCCAAGTCCCAACAGATGGGAGAGTAGATTGTATTTAAGCTTAACCAAATACCAAGTGTAAACAACTTTCCTATTATTGGACATCAGGGGAATAAAGATGTGCTATTGGTATGACCTTACCCTAGCCTAATCATAATCCAACAATATTTATGATCAGAGTAGCTCCTCTGTCCGTTCAATCTTTCTAGAACAAAAACACCAAACTCTTTTCTAGATCAAAAGGAACTAAATTAGCATATAAGAGGACTGAAAATGCTGATACCATATATTGACTTGTGGCTGCCCAGCTGAGTTGTGAATTCGTAACATAACTTCTCTTTTGCTGGATACTGAAGTTGGGGATTATCATGAATGCTATTGAACTCCAACACCTTGCATAAAAATAGCATCGCTAGATACCAGCTCAACTCATGCATACCCATTGCTCTTTAGTTTTTTTGGATTGGCGTTCACTGTTCAACAATATCATATCGCTTACCTCATGCCAGTATACTTAGGCATATAAACAAAATATAATGCATCATATTATTTCCTAGAACATACCTAGCTTGGTGGCATAGATTTTCATAGTTCTATTTGAGTCATTTTAGCATACTCCATTTTCTTCTGCTCTTTCTTCTGATAATTTTTCAGAACAGCTTATTGCATCATCCTGAACATTAACATCAGAACCATCATCTTCAATAAGTTTCCAAAGTTGCGATAAACTCTACATCTAGAAGCCGCTGGGTGAGAATAAGCCTACACAAATAAAAAAATGGTAAAATAACAGAACTCTTTCAGGTCTATCATGTGCATTTATAAAGAAAGGAAAAAAGTACTGCTTAGTATATAAAAGTGACTGATACGTCTCTAACGTATCTATAATTTTTGATTGTTCCATGCTATTATATTACCCCTTTTGGATGTTTATGGGCTTTATTCTACATATTTATATCATTTTTGGGACTAACCTACTAACCGGAGGC
>NW_025270095.1:0-1415 GCF_018294505.1 Triticum aestivum | reverse complement strand
TGTGATTTTTTGGGGTTCGTTTGGACATTTTTATGCATTAACTGAGTTTTCAATGCATTTATGTGCATAATTCAAATTTGAACTACGTGCACATGCTCCAGTGCATATAAATTGGTTGAAAAATCAAATATGTGTCCTTGGGTGCATGCTTAGGTCCCATGCAAGAAATGGGAATGAATTTCGAACACCAGGGCACCGTTGATTGCCGGCAAAACATTGAGATGCCTGGTTTTTAAATTCTAGTAAATCCAAAACTCGTCTGAAATACATGAAACTTGGCATGCTATCATGGAGCGGCATCAACATGCCGTGGTACAAATTTTGTCCCATTTGGGGCAGGTTTGGGTATATGCTTCTCACAAACCGGAGCTTCTCACAACAAGAATGACGGTTTTCGGTAGGGAACGTCCCACCTTTGGGGACGAAACGATATCCATTGCCTCTTATTGCTTCCAAATTTTTTCTCGTGTCAACATAGAACAACAGGAGGGTTGTGTGAATTTTGGTGATTTCTTGGGGTTCGTTAGGACATTTTTATGCATTAACTGAGTTTTCAATGCTTTTATGTGCATAATTAAAAGTCGAACTACATGCACATGCTCCAGTTCATATAAATTGGTTGAAAAATCAAATATGTGTCCTTGGGTGCATGCTTAGGTCCCACGCAAGAAATGGGAATGAATTTAGAACACTAGGGCACCGTTGATTGCTGGGAAAACGTTGAGATGCCTGGTTTTTAGATTCTAGTAAATCCAAAACTCGTCTGAAATTCATGAAACTTGGCATGTTATCATGGAGCGGCATCAACCTGTCGTGGTACAAATTTTGTCCCATTTGGGGTTGTTTTGGGTATATGCTTCTCACAAACCAGAGCTTCTCACAACAAGCATGACGGTTTTCGGTAGGGAACGTCCCACCTTTGGGGACGAAACGATATCCATTGCCTCTTATTGCTTCCATTTTTTCTCGTGTCAACATAGAACAACAGGAGTGTTGTGTGAATTTTTGTGATTTTTTGGGGTTCGTTTGGACATTTTTATGCATTAACTGAGATTTCAATGCATTTATGTGCATAATTCAAATTTGAACTAATGCACATGCTCCAGTGCATATAAATTGGTTGAAAAATCAAATATGTGTCCTTGGGTGCATGCTTAGGTCCCATGCAAGAAATGGGAATGAATTTCGAACACCAGGGCACCGTTGATTGCCGGCAAAACATTGAGATGCCTGGTTTTTAAATTCTAGTAAATCCAAAACTCGTCTGAAATTCATAAAACTTGGCATGCTATCATGGAGCGGCATCAACATGCCGTGGTACAAATTTTGTCCCATTTGGGGCAGGTTTGGGTATATGCTTCTCACAAACCGGAGCTTCTCACAACAAGAATGACGGTTTTCGGTAGGGAACGTCC
>NW_025270094.1:0-1415 GCF_018294505.1 Triticum aestivum | reverse complement strand
CCCCCCCCCCCAACAAATTCTAAGTAGTGGGGCCGTCCTAATTAACTAAATCACAACCATTAATTTTCAATTAGACCGTAAAACCCCCGTGAAGTCCCCATGCATGTAGCATCTATTTATATATAAAAAGTATTTGATGGGTTCACCAGAAAAAAGAGAATAAGAAATAAATTACCACAAAAATCAGAAACATCCGACCATTAATTTAATAGACGGAAAAACCGTAACCACTAGATTATTATGATTTTATATAGAAAATTACCCACCAATGCCATCGATAAGGAGTATCGTGAATGCTAAATTAATAATAGATAATAAAATCCAGGCCATTAGATCTTGGGAAATGTTTCCACCCGGTGCGCCGGACGAAACGTCGCGCTGGACGCACACGGGCCTTGCGATTGCTCTCGATCGTGCGCGCACATATCCAACACGGGCCCATGTGTCCAGTGCCTTCCACCCCCTTATCCTCTCTCCCTTATCCTTTCCCATCCACACATTTTTCTACCATGTTCTTCCACACGCTCCCTTCCTCTTTTTTTGACGTGAATGGCAGGACACGCTCCCTTCCTCTCTCGTCGCCTCCAGTAGCTTCCTGTTACCTCCACCTTCTAATTGGCGCTGATTCAAGGTGGAAGACATAGCTCTGACGGGAGGGCAGGAGCTGCAATGGCGGAGATGGGGGAGAGATTTTTTGCGCCAGATGCGGAGATGCAGATTGTTGGCTGAGGAGCTGCTGCGTCCACGGGCTGGAACCGGCATGGCAGCATGCTGGAACCGGCAAGGAGGCGTGCTGCCACGGTGATCACGCGATGCTGGAACCGGCATGGCAGCATGCTGGAACTGGCAAGGAGGCCTGCTGCCATGGTGGTTGTGCGATGCTGGAACCAGTAGGCCGATTTGCTGGAACCGGCACCCAATTTGTGGCGTACGCTGACCTACTACAATGGCGGACATGACGAAAGCTGGAACCAGCAGGCCTATTTGCTGGAACCGGCTGTCGGTTTTGTTGCATACGGCGGAGTACGCGTGCATGACGAAGCTGGAACCAGCAACAGTCATGTTGCGACGGCCGCGGCGACGAGCCACCATTGCTGGAACCATCAATTTTTTTGCTGGAAGCAGCGATTTATTTTGCTACTACTCGGTGACGACGATTCATGACTTTGCTGGAAACGGCAAATATTTTTGCTGGAAGCATTTTCGTTTTTTGTTGGAAGCATCTTATTTTGCTTTTCTGGATCCTTTTCATTGTTCTTGTGCCATGCCATTTTTTGTGTTTTTGCTGGAACCATGATTTTGTTTTGCTGGAACTATGATTTTATTTTGCTGGAAGCAATGGTAACAAATCTTGCGATGATTTGGAACCGCCGATGTGGCCGCCCGACGACAGATGATGGGCACCGGCGGCTGCC
>NW_025270093.1:0-1415 GCF_018294505.1 Triticum aestivum | reverse complement strand
GATGACCAAAGCATGTCCATATGATGGAAACCTTTCTATTGGCAAAAGACAGCACTGGCTCATTTAATTGGTAATAATTTTTACTGAATATATATTAATTATATTTAAACATTAGAAAACATATTCTTAAAATTCTAATATATAAACAAATTTAATTTTATTTTTTTGTAAAAATATTTAATATACCTTTGAAAAATGTACATCATGGATTTAAAAATATCAACTTAAAAAGTATTCGGTTCGTGTTTAAAAATGTTTAATTTGTATTTAAAATGGTTTGCATACATACTTAAGAGAGTGATCCATACTAACTTAATTATCTCAACATGCAAGTATGCCACATCATCATACAATTATAAATGTGGCAAGACCCACCAGCAAATGCAACTATGCATGCAAATTTTCTTCTATTTTATTATTCTGCTTACATCAATAAATATTTTACAACTATGCATAATCTATCTATCTATACCTATACTAATTAGAGACTCTCAAGAAATATCATGTTAATTAGATTTTATGAGCCGTTGATCCGGTGGGACTGAATTATTACGGTGTAGATTGATTCATATATACCTATACTAATTAGAGACTCTCAAGAAATGACCACGTTAATTAGATCTTACGAGCCGATGCACATCTGGCCGGAATTAATGGACCTGCTTCAGAAGTCAGCTTATCTGTGTGTGTAACTGCATATGCGTTCGTGCAATGTGAGTCAGAACGTATGCCCAAATCCTCTCTTTCTCTGTATATTTCTCTCATTCTAGTCCTTCTCTTCTCTTGATTAATATCACTAAATCCGGTGATTTTCTCCAGCTTTTCTAATCAGAGATGACACCACTACAAATATATGTACTGCCGGAGCTAAGTCCTATCAATTTAATGTGATGTACAAGACATGCGATGGCGAGCACATCTAGCCGCAAGAGAGAAGCAACGCTTCATGAAAAAAATAGCAACAGTAGCATCGCTTTTTGCAGGCCTGTTAATTTTGTTAGCATGCACTTTAAATACTCACTCCCCAATACATGTATTGTTTTATGGTTGTAGCTCATTATGAATGAAATAGGCAATGTATTACATGCATCTGATTTTAGTTTTCATACAGGTCACAGGTGGCACGTGGCTACATGAAGCTTCTGTTTCATGTCCAATAAATTCTGCATCAACTAAAGAAATCCCTCCTCTATTCGCCGCCATGTGGAATATTGTACTATCCACACAACCCTGAATATATTTGCTTGATACGTAATGTTGTAGCTAGAAAAAGGGAAATGCTTTAAAATAATCGGGTGATTTCTTACCTTGGTCAGCCGGGTCCGGTGCCATCTGATCCCACGTGATCGTGTGGCCCAGAGTGCCTTTGTATCCCCACACGCGAAGGTGACCCACCTTTGTATTAGCGTCCCTGA
>NW_025270092.1:0-1415 GCF_018294505.1 Triticum aestivum | reverse complement strand
GATGACCAAAGCATGTCCATATGATGGAAACCTTTCTATTGGCAAAAGACAGCACTGGCTCATTTAATTGGTAATAATTTTTACTGAATATATATTAATTATATTTAAACATTAGAAAACATATTCTTAAAATTCTAATATATAAACAAATTTAATTTTATTTTTTTGTAAAAATATTTAATATACCTTTGAAAAATGTACATCATGGATTTAAAAATATCAACTTAAAAAGTATTCGGTTCGTGTTTAAAAATGTTTAATTTGTATTTAAAATGGTTTGCATACATACTTAAGAGAGTGATCCATACTAACTTAATTATCTCAACATGCAAGTATGCCACATCATCATACAATTATAAATGTGGCAAGACCCACCAGCAAATGCAACTATGCATGCAAATTTTCTTCTATTTTATTATTCTGCTTACATCAATAAATATTTTACAACTATGCATAATCTATCTATCTATACCTATACTAATTAGAGACTCTCAAGAAATATCATGTTAATTAGATTTTATGAGCCGTTGATCCGGTGGGACTGAATTATTACGGTGTAGATTGATTCATATATACCTATACTAATTAGAGACTCTCAAGAAATGACCACGTTAATTAGATCTTACGAGCCGATGCACATCTGGCCGGAATTAATGGACCTGCTTCAGAAGTCAGCTTATCTGTGTGTGTAACTGCATATGCGTTCGTGCAATGTGAGTCAGAACGTATGCCCAAATCCTCTCTTTCTCTGTATATTTCTCTCATTCTAGTCCTTCTCTTCTCTTGATTAATATCACTAAATCCGATGATTTTCTCCAGCTTTTCTAATCAGAGACGACACCACTACAAATATATGTACTGCCGGAGCTAAGTCCTATCTATTTAATGTGATGTACAAGACATGCGATGGCGAGCACATCTAGCCGCAAGAGAGAAGCAACGCTTCATGAAAAAAATAGCAACAGTAGCATCGCTTTTTGCAGGCCTGTTAATTTTGTTAGCATGCACTTTAAATACTCACTCCCCAATACATGTATTGTTTTATGGTTGTAGCTCATTATGAATGAAATAGGCAATGTATTACATGCATCTGATTTTAGTTTTCATACAGGTCACAGGTGGCACGTGGCTACATGAAGCTTCTGTTTCATGTCCAATAAATTCTGCATCAACTAAAGAAATCCCTCCTCTATTCGCCGCCATGTGGAATATTGTACTATCCACACAACCCTGAATATATTTGCTTGATACGTAATGTTGTAGCTAGAAAAAGGGAAATGCTTTAAAATAATCGGGTGATTTCTTACCTTGGTCAGCCGGGTCCGGTGCCATCTGATCCCACGTGATCGTGTGGCCCAGAGTGCCTTTGTATCCCCACACGCGAAGGTGACCCACCTTTGTATTAGCGTCCCTGA
>NW_025270091.1:0-1415 GCF_018294505.1 Triticum aestivum | reverse complement strand
AAAATCCTACCGAGTGGAGAGCAAACCTCCCACTCGGGGGCTTAGCTGCAGCCCAGTGCTCGCCTAAGTTCTTGAAAATCCTACCGAGTGGAGAGCAAACCTCCCACTCGGGGGCTTAGCTCCAGCCCAGTGCTCGCCTAAGTTTTTGAAAATCCTACCGAGTGGAGAGCAAACCTCCCACTCGGGGGCTTAGCTGCAGCCCAGTGCTCGCCTAAGTTCTTGAAAATCCTACCGAGTGGAGAGCAAACCTCCCACTCGGGGGCTTAGCTGCAGCCCAGTGCTCGCCTAAGTTCTTGAAAATCCTACCGAGTGGAGAGCAAACCTCCCACTCGGGGGCTTAGCTCCAGCCCAGTGCTCGCCTAAGTTTTTGAAAATCCTACCGAGTGGAGAGCAAACCTCCCACTCGGGGGCTTAGCTGCAGCCCAGTGCTCGCCTAAGTTCTTGAAAATCCTACCGAGTGGAGAGCAAACCTCCCACTCGGGGGCTTAGCTGCAGCCTAGTGCTCGCCTAAGTATCTAAAATCCTACCGAGTGGAGAGCAAACCTCCCACTCGGGGGCTTAGCTGCAGTCTAGCGCTCGCCTAAGTATGTGAAAATCCTACCGAGTGGAGAGCAAACCTCCCACTCGGGGGCTTAGCTGAAGCCTAGCGCTCGCCTAAGTATGTGAAAACCCTGCCGAGTGGAGAGCAAACCTCTCACTTGGGGTCTTAGCTGCAGCTAAAAGACCAAAGCGGTGATAAATCAAGGGGCCAGTGCTCGCCTAAGTGTATTGGGGAACAAGTCGATTGCAATGAGGGCTTCGCTTTAACCTGGAAAAGACACCTAAAACCAAATGCAAACATATTCAACGTCGAATCCAAGTTCGGATAACACCTAACAGAACCGAAAGTGCTCAGGCGCTAGGCCTGTTAAGGGTTGTCGGTTACAAAACTCACTCGGCATACCGAGGCAAATTTAAAGTATCAAGCTCAGAAGTTTTTTACCCCTCCTGTGGAGGGCTGGAAGGTGCAACAAACTCATCCAGATCAATTCCATCTGCAATTCGAGTGGCAGCAGCAATGAAGGTCTCCATGAAAGATCTGAAATCGTGCTTCTTGGTATTAGCCACCCTAAGAGCCACCAGCTTGTCCTCTCGTGCATCATTGCAGTGAACGCGGACCAGAGACAGAGCAACATCCGCACCGCACCTGGCCGAAGACTTCTTCCACTCCTGCACTCGACTTGGGACCTCGTTCAGTCGAGTCATCAGAGACTCGAGGTCGTTCTGGAGTGTCTCCCTTGGCCAGAGTGTTGTGTCGATGCGAGAAGTTGCGACCTTCAGCCTTGCGAGATAGTCGATGACAACAGCAACACGAGATTCAAGCCGGAGCACATTCATGGCGACTTCATCTTTCACGGGAGAGTTGATGGGGTCCA
>NW_025270090.1:0-1415 GCF_018294505.1 Triticum aestivum | reverse complement strand
CAAACCTGCGAGTGTTGATGACCGATAGGTAAATGCACCCCGAGGTTCATCAATCGTGGAAATCGCTCCAAGACCTCAAAATGGTGAGTAATAGTCCACGAAATGCGCCAAAATCGGCCAAAACTGCAAGTGTTGATGACCTACACGTAAACGCACCTCAGGGATCATTAATCATGGAAATCGCTCCAGTACCTCAAAAAGGTGAGCAATAGCCCATGAGACGGGTCGAATCAGCCAAAACGGCGAGTGTCGATGACCTGCACGTAATAGGACCTTGTAGTTCAACAAGCAAGGAAATCGCACAGGGACCCCAAAATGGTGAGTAATAGCCCATGAAACGGGCCGGAATCGGGCAAAACGGAGAGTGTTGATGAATGACATGTAAGCGCATCTTGGGGTTCAGCAACCATAAAAGTCGCCCTGGGATCCCAAAACAGTGAGTAATAGTCCACGAAATGGGCCAGAATTGGCCAAAATGGCGAGTGTTAATGTCATGCACGTAAGCGCACCTTGGGGTCCATAAACCAAGAAAATCGCTTCGGGACCCCAAAACGGTCAGTAATACTCCATGAAACGGGCCAGAATCGGGCAAACCTGCGAGTGTTGATGACCGATAGGTAAATGCACCCCGAGGTTCATCAATCGTGGAAATCGCTCCAAGACCTCAAAATGGTGAGTAATAGTCCACGAAATGCGCCAAAATCGGCCAAAACTGCAAGTGTTGATGACCTACACATAAACGCACCTCAGGGATCATTAATCATGGAAATCGCTCCAGTACCTCAAAAAGGTGAGCAATAGCCCATGAGACGGGTCGAATCAGCCAAAACGGCGAGTGTCGATGACCTCCACGTAATAGGACCTTGTAGTTCAACAAGCAAGGAAATCGCACAGGGACCCCAAAATGGTGAGTAATAGCCCATGAAACGGGCCAGAATCGGGCAAAACGGAGAGTGTTGATGAATGACATGTAAGCGCATCTTGGGGTTCAGCAACCATAAAAGTCGCCCTGGGATCCCAAAACAGTGAGTAATAGTCCACGAAATGGGCCAGAATCGGCCAAAATGGCGAGTGTTAATGTCATGCACGTAAGCGCACCTTGGGGTCTATAAACCAAGAAAATCGCTTCGGGACCCCAAAACGGTCAGTAATAGTCCATGAAACGGGATCCCAGGGCACCTTGGGGTTCAGCAACCATAAAAGTCGCTCCGGGATCCCAAAATAGTGAGTAATAGTCCACGAAATGAGCCAGAATCGGCCAAAATGGCGAGTGTTAATGTCATGCATGTAAGCGCACCTTGGCGTCCATAAACCAAGAAAATTGCTTCGGGGCCCCAAAACGGTCAGTAATACTCCATGAAACGGGCCAGAATCGGCCAAACCTGCGAGTGTTGATGACCGATAGGTAAATGCAC
>NW_025270089.1:0-1415 GCF_018294505.1 Triticum aestivum | reverse complement strand
GAAATTTTATGTAATACACGGTGATCTTTTATAAAATTTGGTGAAAGTTTTTGAATACATGAACTTTTTTCTAATTCGCGATTTTTTAAAACTTATTTCAGATTTTTCATTTTCCAAAAAATCACGTCTTTCTAAATTATTTGTACCAGAAATAGTGCGGTTAGTGTTGTTGTTAAGATTCTCTCGCTGTAATGAATCACTAGGTTGTAGTAGATGTACTGGTTAGGCACGCTGCATCATAACTAAACGGCGCGAGATCGAATCTTGTTGGCAGCAGCTTTTCTGGGAGATTTTTCTCTGCGTGTTCCTGGGCCGGCCCACCAGATAGCAACAGTGGGCGCCAGTTGCCTGTACCGGCGCTTAATGCGCCGTATAGGAGCTCTCCCCGCTGTATAGGATGCTGGTCCCTATTTGGCGCAGGGCGTCCGTTACTGTGTTAATCGCAAACCGGCGCACACCCCCAACTCCAACCTGGGCCGGCCCGTTTTAGATTATTTTTTTTGCGTTAAAACTGCAATTTCTCCAAAAACACGGGCGTGGTGACTCGAACAAGGGACCTCTCGTACTCGAGTAAGTCGACTAACCACAAGGCCACAACAACCTTGGGTGATAACTTCTGGCTTTTATTTTATATCTACTTTCGTCCCTTTCTTTTTCTTTTCTTTTCCTTTTCCTTTTTTGTTTTTTCTTTTCTTAAATTCGTGAACCTTTTCAAAATTGATGAACTTTTTTTCAAAATTAGTGAACTTTTCTCAAATGTGTGAACTTTTTCCAGTTTTTTGTGAACTTCTTTTCAAAATCGATGAACTTTCTTAAAAAATTTGCGAACTTTTTTCAGAATTTACGAACTTTTTTCAAAATCAATGAACATTTTTCAAAAATAATGAACGTTTTTAAAACTTGGTGAACTTTTTACAGATCCGATGAACTGTTTTCAGATTTGATGAACTTTTTTCAACATCCGATGAACTTTTTTCAAATTGATGAACTTTTTTTCACATTTGATGAACTTTTTTTTCAAATTTGATGACTTATTTAAATTCGTGAACTTTTTTTCAAATTGATGAACTTTTGTCAAATTCAATGAACTTTTTTAAAAGTCATGAACCTTTTCCTTTTTGCGATTTTTTTTCCATTGTTACAAACCTTTTTGAAAATATTTGATTTCTTTCAATTCACGGTTTTTATGAATTCTTTTTCAAATTTATATTTTTTATATTCAAATAAGTATAGTGGATATACAATAATAGTATATATGTTTAAGGTTTGTGCTGAATAAGTGGCCAAAAGATATTTGTTTCCACTAGTAATCAACTAACTGATTGTGTCCCAGTGGTAATGCGTGCAAGCATTCACAATTGTTGGTTGCAGTTCGAATCCTGCTTCTCTTGCTTTTTCCTTTCCTCCGTGACTTG
>NW_025270088.1:0-1415 GCF_018294505.1 Triticum aestivum | reverse complement strand
AAAACGCATGCTGGTCTCATCAAAAGAGTCGTCCAGTTCAATGGTAGAGCTTTCATTCTTCCCATTGAACAGCTTGTCGAAGTACTCCCGCCATCTATGCTTAATCTCCTCATCCTTCACCAAGAGTTGGCCTGCTCCGTCCTTGATGCATTTGACTTGGCCAATATCCCTCGTCTTCCTCTCTCGGATCTTGGCCATCTTATAGATGTCCCTTTCGCCTTCCTTCGTGCCTAACCGTTGGTAGAGGTCCTCATACGCCCGACCCCTTGCTTCACCAACAGCTCGCTTTGCGGCCTTCTTCGCCATCTTGTACTTCTCTATGTTGTGTGCACTCCTATCCAGGTATAGGCGTCTAAAGCAATCTTTCTTCTCTTTAATCGCCTTCTGGACATCATCATTCCACCACCAGGTATCCTTATCTTCGCTTCTCCTTCCCCTGGACACTCCAAACTCCTGTGAGGCCACCTTACGAATGCAAGTTGCCATCTTCATCCACACATTGTCCGCATCCCCTCCTTCCTCCCAAGGGCCCTCCTTAATGACCCTCTTCTTGAACGCCTGAGCTACCTCCCCCTTGAGCTTCCACCACTTCGTTCTAGCGACTTTAGCCCGCTTATCCCGCTGGACATGAATCCGAAAGCGGAAGTCAGCAACCACCAGCTTATGCTGGGGTACAACACTCTCTCCAGGTATCACCTTACAGTCTAGGCACGCATGCCTATGTTCCCTTCTCGAGAGGATGAAATCAATCTGGCTAGAGTGTTGGCCACTACTAAAAGTCACCAGATGTGATTCTCTCTTTCTAAAGAGGGTGTTGGCTACAATCATGTTGTAGGCTAGAGCAAAGCTTAAGACATCGTCTCCTTCTTGATTCCTGATGCCATAGCCAAAGCCCCCATGCGCCCCTTCAAAACCTATGTTAGATGTACCCACGTGGCCATTGAGGTCTCCTCCTATGAAGAGCTTCTCACCAATCGGTACACTCCTAACCATGTCTTCCAGGCCTTCCCAGAACTCCCTCTTGGTGTTCTCATTGTGGCCTACTTGCGGGGCATACGCGCTGATAACATTGAGAACCAAGTCCTCAACTACCAGCTTGACCAGGATAATCCGATCCCCACGTCTCTTGACGTCTACCACTCCATACTTGAGGCTCTTGTTGATCAAGATGCCTACGCCATTTCTGTTTGCAGCCGTCCCCGTGTACCATAGCTTGAAGTCGGTATCCTCCACCTCCTTCGCCTTCTGTCCTCTCCATTTGGTTTCTTGGACGCAAAGGATATCAACACCTCTCCTCACCGCTGCATCAACTAGCTCCCGAAGCTTCCCTGTCAGAGACCCTACGTTCCAGCTACCTAAGCGAATCCTCCTAGGCTCGGCTAGCTTCCTTACCCTTCGCACTCGTCGAGTCAAAT
>NW_025270087.1:0-1415 GCF_018294505.1 Triticum aestivum | reverse complement strand
ATTTAAAAATAACCAGGAAATTCCAGAAAATAGCTAAAACTTCAATAAATCATAGAAATTCAACCGTAACTCCAAATTAAATAATTTATATATGAAAAATTATCAGAAAAATTCAAGGAATCCATCTGTACCATTTTCATGCATGTTAGAACAACTTATAGATGCTGTTTAGCACAAATCATATAAATGGCATTTGAATAATCACATATGGAGTTTGAATTTGAATCTTGTATTCAAACCAACTTCATTTAATCTGTTGTTAGTTGCATTAGCTCAAAACACATTCATATTGCCATGTCATAGCATGCATCATATTGTGCATTGCATTGATCGTGTTTCTTCTGTGTTTGCCGGTGTTGTTCCCTCTCGATAGACGTGATACCGATGATGTGATCGTTGACACTGATGAAGACTCAATGTTATCTTCAGAAGTGTCAGGCAAGCAAAACCCCCTTGTTCATTCCGATAAAATCCCACTCTCTCGCTCCTGCTCTCTTTTACTGCATTAGGACAACAACGACATATTTGTTACTTGCTGCGGTAGCTGAACCCCTTTATCCTTTGCATGACCTGTCATTGCCACAGTAAATAGATGAAACCCACTAGCATGAGTAGGAGTTGTTTGAGCCCTGGTGTGCCTACTCATTCATGCTTGTTTGTCATGCCTGCTACTGCTTAGAGTTGAGTCAGGTCTGATTCATCGGGGATGAATCAGAGGCGTGTGAACATGTCCTACTGTGTGTGAGCTAAGTGTGTGAACACGATTTGGTAAAGGCAGCGGTGAGAGGCCATGTAGGAGTACATGGTGGGTTGTCTCATTGCAGCCGTCCTCAGGAACTGAGTTCTGTGTTTGTGATCCATGACCAGTTACTACCACACATTGGGTTCCGGTAACTCGACCCCTCTCGACTTATTAATCAACATGATCTCTGTCTAGGAGTTGCAACTAGTTTCTGGTGTTTGTAGGTAGTGTTAGTAGTCTACCAAGTGGCACCCGGTACAGGTGGGCTTGGGACAGACTAGGCACAGTGGCACGGTGTACCAAGTGGCACCCGGATGGTGGGCTTGGGAACCCTGCTCACATCGTTTGGGGCCGTAAGCGACACCCCGGCCGGATCTCCTTGCGGATGGAACCCGAATAGGCGATAAACCTGGACTAGAGACTTGTTCGGTTAGTCAGGTCGTGGCCGACTCCCTCGCCCGGCTTCCGCTTGAAGGTTGCCGAGGTACATGACGTGTACAGGGCGGTAAGTGGCGAGAGCGTGTGTGAAGAAGTACACCCCTGCAGGGTTATCATTATCTATTCGAATAGCCGGATTCCTCGGATATGGAAACTTGGACCCCTTGCATAGTTCATAGACAAGTGAAAGTGGACACTCTAAAATACGCAAGATAAGCGTGAGTGCTATGGATGG
>NW_025270086.1:0-1415 GCF_018294505.1 Triticum aestivum | reverse complement strand
ATAAAATTTCAAGAAGTGTTCTCCCCTAACTGTGCACCGTTGCTACAGTTCGTCGTTTCTAAGCACCACGTGATGATCGGGTGTGATGGATTCTTACGTTCACATACAACGGGTGTAAGACAGTTTTACACAGCGAAAACACTTAGGGTTAACTTGACGAGCCTAGCATGTGCAGACATGGCCTCGGAACACGGAGACCGAAAGGTCGAACACGAATCGTATAGAAGATACGATCAACATGAAAATGTTCACCGACGATGACTAGTCCGTCTCACGTGATGATCGGACACGGGCTAGTCGACTCGGATCGTGTAACACTTAGATGACTAAAGGGATGTCTAATCTAAGTGGGAGTTCATAATTTGATTAGAACTTTATTATCATGAACATAGTCTAAAACCTTTGCAAATATGTCTTGTAGATCAATGGCCAACGCTAATGTCAACATGAACTTCAACGCGTTCCTAGAAAAAACCAAGCTGAAAGATGATGGCAGCAACTATATGGACTGGGTCCGGAACCTGAGGATCATCCTCATAGCTGCCAGGAAACAATATGTCCTAGAAGGACCGCTAGGTGACGCTCCCGTCCCAGAGAACCAAGACATTATGAATGCTTGGCAGTCTCGCGCTGATGATTACTCCCTCGTTCAGTGCGGCATGCTTTACAGCTTAGAACCAGGGCTCCAAAAGCGTTTTGAGCATCACGGAGCATATGAGATGTTCGAAGAGCTGAAACTAGTTTTTCAAGCTCATGCCCGGGTCGAGAGATATGATGTCTCCGACAAGTTCTACAGTTGTAAGATGGAGGAAAACAGTTCTGTCAGTGAGCACATCCTGAAGATGTCTGGGTTGCACAACCGTATGACCCAGCTAAACATTAACCTCCCAGATGAGGCGGTCATTGACAGAATCCTCCAGTCGCTCCCACCAAGCTACAAGAGCTTTGTGATGAACTACAACATGCAGGGAATGGAAAAGACCATTCCTGAATTGTTCTCGATGCTGAAGTCAGCAGAGGCTGAAATCAAGAAAGAACATCAAGTGTTGATGGTCAATAAGACCACTAAGTTCAAGAAGGGCAAGGGTAAGAAGAACTTCAAGAAGGACGGCAAAAATGTTGCCGCGCCTGGTAAGCCAGTTACCGGGAAGAAGTCAAAGAATGGACCCAAGCCTGAGACTGAGTGCTTTTATTGCAAGGGGAAGGGTCACTGGAAGCGGAACTGCCCCAAATACTTAGCGGATAAGAAGGCCGGCAACACCAAAGGTATATTTGATATACATGTGATTGATGTGTACCTTACCAGTAATCGTAGTAACTCCTGGGTATTTGATACCGGTGCCGTTGCTCATATTTGTAACTCACAGCAGGAGCTGCGGAATAAACGGAGACTGGCAAAGGACAAGGTGACGATG